>NW_021825368.1:0-15930 GCF_006345805.1 Octopus sinensis | reverse complement strand
CAGAGGACATTTTTTTGTATTAGAAATCAATAATATACAGGACATAGTAAAACATCTCAAATGGTCTCTTAATTTCCTGTTGCAGATAATATCTCATCTGAATTAATCCATTCACTTCCTACTTTGAGTGAGATAATACCTGAAATAATGATTTGTTGAATGTCTGTCTATATACTACGGTATACAGGGGACTTTATAAGAAAGATATAGCACAGCAGTGGTTCTGTAGCTTTGTGATTTCGTAGTACACTGGAGATTAAATTATAAAAAAAAATGTCGGTGCACAAAAGAGCAGACACGCCTAAAAAGAAAAATCATTACAAAAATTAGAAAAATTATTCAAAAAAAAAAAAATAGCGGTTCCCCAGCATGGCCACAGCTCATTAGCTGAAACTGGAAAAATCAAAAATCAAATAGCCAAAGATATCCAGTCATGCTGTGTGGTAAGAAGCTTGCGTACCAACCACATGGTTCTGAGTTCAGTCCCACTGCGTGGCACCTTAGGCAAATGTCTTCTACTGTAGCGCGTGTGGTAAGAAGCCCTGCGTACCAACCACATGGTTCTGAGTTCAGTCCCACTGCGTGGCACCTTAGGCAAGTGTCTTCTACTGTAGCGCGTGTGGTAAGAAGCTTGCGTACCAACCACATGGTTCTGAGTTCAGTCCCACTGCGTGGCACCTTAGGCAGATGTCTTCTACTGTAGCGCGTGTGGTAAGAAGCTTGCGTACCAACCACATGGTTCTGAGTTCAGTCCCACTGCAAGTGTCTTCTACTGTAGCGCCGGGTCGATGAAAGCCTTGTGAGTGGATTTAGCTGAAAGAAGCTCGTCGTATATATATATATGTGTGTGTGTGTGTGTGTGTGTGTGTGTGTGTGTGTGAGTGTGTGTATGTGTGTGTGTGTGTGTGTGTGTGTCTTTGTTTGACCCCTACTACCGCTCGGCAACCGGTGTTGGTGTGTTTACGTCCCCGTAATGAAACGCTTTGCTATAAGAGACCGATAGAATAAGTACTTGCCCTTGGTGCCGCGCGCAGTAGGACTGAAACCCGTACTTGCGCCTATGAATAACAAAACTGGAAAAAGTTAACTGGTGACGATTTTTTTAATGAGTATATTATGGATAATTAATAAATTAGCTTCTTATTACTTCTCGGGAATTAACTGGTAAATGTCTTGTGTCAAGTAATATCTCGCCTGAAATAGTGTGATGAATAAATTTCTTAATTAACATCTTATTTGAAATCACATGATCACGTGATCGGCCAGACTAACGGACATTGTTATACATCGCTGGTCACAATGCCCTTTGCATCGCTTTAGCTTTCGAATGATGCCACCATGCTGACTAGGCGAGTAGGCCAACATTTCTCCTGGTCGGAACACTAGTCCGTCGCAGGGTGATCCATTTACAGCTAAATGGACCGGAGCAACTTGCTGTTTGCTCAAGAACCCAAAGCACCTCCCTGTCCGGGAACAGAACCCACCATCTAGCGATGATGAGTGCAATACCCTAACCACTAGGCCACGCGTTTTCAGTTACTTGAAGTATCCTGCATGTATTCAATTCCTAGTATTATTTCATCCTGAATTGTTTAGTAATTTTCTGCTTCATTTACAATCTCACCTGAGAAATTTAGTAACTGTAATATTTCACCTGAGATACATTTCTAGTTTTCCATTCCAGTGAACATCTAATTTGAAATACTCCGTTGATTTTTTCTCGGTCTTTGAAAGATCTCACTAGAAATTGTCCGCTAAATTTCTTGTGTCAGGTAAAATATTTCATCTGGAATTAGTTTGCTCAATTTCTCTTCCAAGAAATATCTTTCTGTTCCAGATAACATCACACCTGACATATTTTGCTAACGCTCTGTTCCAGGTAACGTCTTGTCTTATATATTTCAATGAAAATATTTCTGGGTTAATACCTGGAATTTTTTAGATTACTGATTTTCATTTTCAGGTAATTACCTTACCTGAAATTTGTTCAATAAAATGCGAATTATGCAGCTAAATAAGCCCTAGATTAAAATGTTTATCTATATGACGTACTAAACTTATATATTTCAGGACAAATATAGAAAGAGGCGCCGCCGTGGCTGTATAGATGCAGGCGTGGGCGTGGGTGTGTGGTAACAATTTTGCCTCCCAACCACATGGTTCTGGGTTCAGTCCCACTGCAGGGCACGTTAGGCAAGTGTCTTTTATTATAGCCTCAGGCTGACGAAAGCGTTGTGAGTGGATTTGATAGACGGAAACTGAAGGAAGTCCATCGTATATAATATATATATATATATATAGGAGTGGCTGTGTGGTAAGTAGCTTGCTAACCAACCACATGGTTCCGGGTTCAGTCCCACTGCGTGGCATCTTGGGCAAGTGTCTTCTGCTATAGCCCCGGGCCGACCAATGCCTTGTGAGAGGATTTGGTAGACGGAAACTGAAAGAAGCCTGTCGTATATATGTATATATATATAAGTGTGTGTGTATATGTTTGTGTGTCTGTGTTTGTCCCCCTAGCATTGATTGACAACCGATGCTGGTGTGTTTACATCCCCGTCACTTAGCGGTTCGGCAAAAAAGACCGATAGAATAAGTACTGGGCTTACAAAGAATAAGTCCCGGGGTCGATTTGCTCGACTAAAGACGGTGCTCCAGCATGGCCGCAGTCAAATGACTGAAACAAGTAAAAGAGTATATATATATATGATTGTGTGAATGTTTGTTTGTCCTACGGTTTTGGGATGTGTAGCCGTTCGGCAAAAGAGACCGATAGAATAAGTACGAGAGTTGATTCGGTTAAAAATTATTCTAGGTGGTGCCCAAGCATGGCCGAAAGTTTAGTAACCGAATGACATAAAAGGTAAAAGACAAAAAAATGTAATCGGCTCTTAATTAAAATCTTCATGATAATATGACATACATAACTTATGTATATCATAGAAAAGCCAGAAACTGGATTGCTCATCCAGGAAAAGACCCTTTTAACCTCGCTCAGAAGTATATTGTGGTTTTTTTTTTAAGTGAATACGTCAATAAAGGAATATTCAACCGGATGAATAGTGCAGCTTCTGTCTTTAATTCAATAAAGTTCTATATTTCTACTGACGCGTAACTTTTCTTATTTCAAGTCATATCACACCTGAAAATATTCGGTTGAATTTTCTGGTAACTCACCTGACATAAGCCCAACGCTATATCTCACCTGAAGTAGCTTGCTGAATACCTATTCCAGTCGTTATCTTACCTGAAATAATTTGATGACTTTATTTTTCATATTACAACATACCTGTTCCCTTACAGTTCCAGGTACATTTCACCTGAAATACCCAACCAATTTCCCTGTTCCCAGTTTCTTTAGCAGGTGATATCTCACCTGAACATAGTTTAATTAATTTCTATCGTTGTATAACCTGAAATTAACCTTTTTCTTATTTATTTCAGGTAATATCACACCTGAAAATATTCTACAGATATTCCTGTACCAGATACTCAGATTCTACTATTGTGCCCCACCTCCTCGAAATAGCTTATCTCAGGTATTGTCTGACCTGAAATAATTAGTCTGCTCATTTACAGTTAAAGGTAAATCCAACCTGCAATACCCTACTAATTTCTTTGCACCCTGTATTACATCACCTGGAACTATTCGATAACATAATATATCAGAATATATCACCTGTAATTGTCTGATGACTCTTTGAGTTAGTCTGGTGAATATCTGTCTCTGTAAATATCTCACCTGAAATCGTGTTCAACTTTTCTATTTCAAGTAATATATAACCTGAAATTTTTCTGCTACCATACTCTCCTGGGTTGTATCTCACTTGAAATTATCCATTAATTTCTCTACTTCAGGCAATATTTCAACTGGAATTGTTTGCCAACATTCTCTTCTGCGTAATATATCACAATATATCGCAGTTTATCATTAAAAATCGTCTGATAACTTACTCTCACGGGCCTGAAATTTGGATATTATTTTGTTTCCACAAAGAGTTTGATGAATATTATTCTCAGGTTATATTCTACCTGAAATAGTATTTTAACATTCTATTCCAGTCAATATCTCACCTGGAATTTGGTAATGTTTAGTTCCAGGTAATATTTTGCCTCATATCGTCTACTTTCCGTTCTCACTTGAAATTCTACTGAATTATTCTGTTCAAGATAAAAACCTTACCAGAAAAGTGTCCACCAAATCTCAGTTCTAGATCATATTTTACCTGAAAGACCATCAAATTATCTATTGCAGGTAATATCTCACTCACCTGAAATTTTGTTAAATCTTTGTTTCATGTATTATCCCACCGAAAAATGTTAGCTAACTTTCTACTTCATGGATTACCTCACCTGAAATTCTCTACTAATTTTCTGTTTTAGATAGCATCTTACCTGAATTATCCGCTAATTACCTTTTTCTTCTCAATAATGTCACACCTGAAATTATCTGTTAACTGATACAGCGAATACCTAAGTAGAAATTCGGTGCTTCATAATTTGCTATATTTTATTATTTCTCCTTTACTGTTATATAGAGTACTTTAAAACGCTAAGCACGTAAATGATTAACGCTTTGCGTCTAAATTCATTTATTATAGCAATAATAATCCAACAGCTTATATTGTTTCTGTCAGTTATTTTCCAATAATTATTATTACAGCAAAACTCTAAGGCGCCGAGCTAGCATTATCGTTACTGCGGCGAGCTGGCAGAAACGTTAGCACGCTGGGCGAAATGCGTAGCCGTATTTCGTCTGTCGTTACGTTGTAAGTTCAAATTCCGCTGAGGTCGACTTTGCCTTTCATCCTTTCGGGGTCGATAAATTAAGTACCAGTTATGCACTGGAGTCGATGTAATCGACTTAATACCTATGTCTGTCCTAGTTTGTCCCCTCTGTGTTTAGCCCCTTGTGGGTAGTAAAGAAATAGGTATTTCCTTCCGAGCTTTACGTTCTCAGTTCATATGCCATCGAGGTTGACTTTGCTCTTCATCCTTTTGGAGTTGATAAAATAAGTAACGGTTGGCTATTGGGGTCAATGTAATCGACTTTTCCCCACTCCTCAAAATTGCTTCCTTTGTGCCAAAATAAGAATAATAAGAGAATTATTACTCTCTTTCGTTCATTATCTCCCTCCCTCGAAAGGCGGCGAGTTGGCAGAATCGTTAGCGCGCGGGGCGAAATGCTTAGCGATATTTCGTCCGTCTTTACGTTCTGAGTTCAAATTCCGCCGAGGTCGACTTTACCTTTCATCCTTTCGGGGTCGATAAATTAAGTACCAGTTACGCACTGGGGTCGATGTAATCGACTTAAATCCTTTGTCTGTGCTTGTTTGTCCTCTCTATGTTTAGCCCCTTGTGGGCAATAAAGAAATAAGAATCGTTAGTACGCCGGCCAAAATGCTTAACGGTATTTCGTCTGCAGTTACGTTCTGAGTTCAAATTCCGCCGAGATCGACTTTGCTTTTCATCCTTTCGGGGTCCTATTAAATAAATACCAGTTGCGCACTGGGGTCGATGTAATAGACTTAATCCGTTTGTCCGTCCTTATTTGTCCCCTCTGTGTTTAGCCCCGTGTGGGTAGTAAAGAAATAAGTATTTCGTCCGTCTTTATGTTCTGAGTTCAAATTTGGTCGAGGTCAACTTTACCCTTTATCTTTTAGGGATCGATAAAATAAGTACCAGTTGAGCTCTGGGGTTCGATGAAATCTATTAGGATACTTGAAGAATTTTACGTTTGAGGGATCAACAATTTGCCTAATAGTTGGGATTATATCATTAATAATGGGGGAAAATATTTATTTGGTTAAATATATCAGTTAAGCCCCAAGAAATATTTGTTTTTTTTTCCCCTCATCTTAAAATGCGACAGGACTCTCTTTCCAACCTAAAAGATAAATTCGATTTCACATCATATTTGTACTTTAAAGCATGTCTCTTATCGGTCCGCACACATTTATAGAAATAACTTGTGTAAGAGACTTTTGGGTAGGCGTTCGCTCACTCAAATGCTATGGCTAAGCCAACTAAACTGAAGCCCAACACGTAATGTGTCTAAACAATTTCCTTGGAAAATATTGACACTGGATTTTGTCCTTGTAGGTGAACCAACAGATGCTACAATTATGGAAAGTATCCAAACGTTCGATATAGGTCTTAAAAGGATTTTGGATCTCAGATCTATAAACAATGTTAATACGAACTACATCAATTTTCTTTTTCAGATTTTAGCAGAAATGACGCTGCAAGTAACCAAAGAGTCGATTACATTGGATTATCTATTTACGATTCTAAATTTGTATTAAATCTTGGCTATTCTATTTAATGGGATTTGTTAGAGGAGAATATGGATAGGTTAGCTGTGTTTTACTCCTTTTCTTTGTCTTGGGTTTGTCTACTTCAGTTTTCTTTAGGCTTGAGATCAATGGCTTCACTAACACACGAAAAGCATTCAGTAGTTTTCTTCATCAGATATGCCACAAATGCTGCACCGTCAACAAGCAGCACATCAAGAATATATATTTGCGGTGAGCTGGCAGAATCGTTAGCGCGCCGGGCGAAATGCGTAGCCGTATTTCGTCCGCCGTTACGTTCTGAGTTCAAATTCCGCCGAGGTCGACTTTGCCTTTTTCATCCTTTCGGGATCGATAAATAAAGTACCAGTTACGCACTGGGGTCGATGTAATCGACTTAATCCCTTTGTCTGTCCTTGTTTGTCCCCTCTATGTTTAGCCCTTTGTGGGCAGTAAAGAAATATATATTTGCCCGATTTAGTATCTTTGTTTTGCATCTTACGTGATTAGAAATCTTCTCCACTAAAACAAAACTCATATCTGACTCGCTTTTCAAAAGTTTTTAAAAGAGCAATGTGGCATAACTGGAAGACATAATAGCAAATACAGGAACCAAGACAGAGTACCAATGATATTAGGCAAGGTTCTATGTTGGTTCCTGTATTGTTTTGAAACCGTCATAAACCGATGTAATATGTTTCCTATCTGGAGAAGATTCAATCTCAGTTGCTCTTTGTGTCCATCGTGTTTCTTTAATACTTCCCAAAAACATTTGTACCGATCGTTTTAGCTCAAGAAAAGATTTATTTTCAGCTTGACACTTTTCACCGATATCCAATGTTGTTTGTGTGTAATATGCATACTATCCAGAGACGGATCTAAGTTTAAGGTTATACTAATCGAACCAATGTCGATGATTGCCTCGGGGCAATCCTATTACTTTAAAGGAAGCAGAATATACGGTTGCTCTGAGGCACCTCTGCGATTCTTTAACATTTTCTATTGTATTTACGTTTGACAGATTCCCATCTAATTTGTGAGCTCACGTTTTCTCTCCTCAACCTTGGATGACTTGACATTTACACATCGAGAGACTTTGGTATTTTAATGTCGTTGTTTACATGAAACGCTGGAGAATACAAGCGGCTGTAAATGAGCAAATGAAAATAACATCGTTTATGTCTTTCACGGTGATTGTGTGATTACAGGTGAGCCCTGGTGTACCGAGGGTGTACCAAGTTATTTATAATTATGTGATTGCTGGACCAATATGTTTGTAACAGAGAGGCCAGATTCATGACCAAAAGAAAAGCCACCAGATGCAACCCACTGCTAACTATTATCTCTATACTGTGCTTGTTCATTACATCACAACCAACTTTCCGAAAACGAGCCTTCCTGACATTAAAGTCCACAAACAGTTATTTATTAGGAGCACTCCGTCGGTTTCGACGATGAGGGTCCCAGCTGATACGATCAACGGAACAGCTTGCTCGTGATATTAACGTGCAAGTGGCTGAGCACTCCACAGACACGTGTACCCTTAACGTAGTTCTCGGGGATATTCAGCGTGACACAGAGAGTGGCAAGGCTGGCCCTTTGAAATACAGGTACAAGAGAAACAGGAAGAAAGATTGAGAGAAAGTTGTGGCGAAAGAGTACAGCAGGGTTCACCACCACCCCCTGCCGGAGCCTCGTGGGGCTTTAGGTGTTTTCGCTCAATAAACACTCACAATGCCCGGTCTGGAAATCGAAACCACGATCCTCCGACCGCGAGTTCGCTGCCCTAACCACTGGGCCATTGCGCCTCCACCCACAAACAGTAACGCGTTGCCAGGACGAGTTAATCTTAAGATGACGGAATATTATCGAACGTTAAAATCGTATTTTGACATATCCATAAGTAAGGCAGCTTAGCAAATATTTCAATTACCTTCTGAGTAACTAGATATGTCGCGTATTTCTCGAATACGGCAACTTACTAAATACGTCGAGTGCCTCTCCATCAGATCTACTTTCAGAGTCATAACGTGATCATTTTCATCTTGCGGAAGTTATGATAGTTGTTGCTTGCAATGGTTTGTTTATACTGCAAACCCGACACTAAATTACCCTTACTCTTTACTCTTTTACTTGTTTCAGTCATTTGACTGCGGCCATGCTGGAGCACCACCTTTAGTCGAGCAAATCGATCCCGGGACTTATTCTTTTGTAAGCCCAGTACTTATTCTATCGGTCTCTTTTGCCGAACCGCTAAGTAACGGGGACGTAAACACACCACAATCGGTTGTCAAGCAATACTAGGGGAACAAACACAGACACACAAACACACACACGCATATATATATATATATATATATATATATATATATATATATATGTATATAAATATGTATATATATATATATATATATATATATAATATATATATATATATATATATATATAAATAAATATATATATATATATATATATATATATATATATATATATATATATATATATATATATATATATATATATATATATATATATATATATATATATATACGACGGGTTTCTTTCAGTTTCCGTCTACCAAATCCACTCACAAGGCTTTGGCCGGCCCGAGGCTATAGTAAAAGACACTTGCCCAAGGTGCCACGCATTTGGGACTGAACCCGGAACCATGTGGTTGGTAAACAAGCTACTTACCACACAGCCATTCCTGCACCTATCTAGCTTTTTTTATATTTTTGTTTCTTTTCTTCCAGACAAATTCATCCTTCCATTTTGTGCAAAATACCAGTCGTTTTTTCTTTTCAATCAGCATTTCTGTACTATATGCAATAAAGACAGGAGATGAATTATAGGGTTGTGTTACCACGTGAAATCATACATGGCAGACGGTGAACCACAAGACTGAGGTACCATACGGTATCATGACAAGATTGTGGTACCATTTGCAATCATGAAAGGAGATGAACCACATATTTCTGGTACCATATGCAATTATGTATGTTTAACTTCCTCTTTATTGATGTATTCCAAGAAAACAGGTTTTAATAAGACCAGTAGTAACAATTGTTACAAAAGCTATGAGATAAGAGCTGTCATCTGAAAGCAATTACTATACAGAAGAATTCGCTCATTTCAATAAAATTCAATATCGAATTCGTTTCATTTTTATTTTTTCACACTTTTTATTTTTATTTCCTTGACAGCTTTCTTAACATCCTTTTTTTAATGACTCCGCTACTAAAATTGGTTAAGCAGTCAGATACAGTTATCTAACAAGCCGTGTAACTTTTAAGCTCCTTTAATCGCTCCTTCCCTGTTCGATAAAAGTAATTCTACGCCTGAAAAAACCATGTTTTCTTGCAAACATGGACACATATTGAATAAATACTCATTGACTTTCGATAACCTCACCTGAATGTCACCACTGTGCAGAGTTACAACTAAGAGCTTCCACAAGTATCTCACAACGCTAATGTTTTCCTGTGGCCAATGGACCCGTTTGTATATTACAAACGTATCAAATACACAAATGTATTTAAAATATATAAATATTTGTTCCGTTGCATCAAACTGATTTAAAATGTGCTAATATTGATTTTTAAAAATGGCAGAAGACCAGCAGTTTCGGGGGGGGAGGTTAAATCGATTACATCGACCCCCAGCACTCAACTGGTACTTGTTTTATCGACTCCGGAAGATTGATGTCCTACTATCTCATCGAGTTTCATGCTTGTCCAGCCATTTTTTAACTTTTCGATCCACTCATACACTCTGTTAAGCGTTTGAGAGCTGTCAATGTAACAAAAAGCCTGCGATGAATTTCAGCCCCTGACACCCTAACGAATTCGGACCACTGATCTTTGTTCAACCTTGGTGCACATTGCCAGCGGAGTGGCCATGTTTAATATGTAACACAAGAAACAAAACTGGAGCGAGGAAGGCCAAACGTCGGTAATGTGACCACAACGGTACCATCTTTTAGCATGCGAGCGCTGAAGGCAGTGCGGTCAATATAAACAAAGTTTTGGCAAAAGTGTGGAAGATTTTTGACCTTCCCCTTGTATATCCTGGGAGAATTTTTCATAATACTTATCACTTACGTCGCCTAAATATCAGAAAATTCAAGAAACAATGAAACAATGAGCTTTTATCCATTTGGTACCCGCGGACGATAAAAGTTCTTATGCAATGTTTCAACTGCATCTTTGTAATTCTCATACGTTTTCTTATGGTGCCACATAAACGATAAAAATTCGCATGCAATTTTTCAACTACGTGGTTGTAATTCTCATATCTTTTCTTGAACGATAAAAATTCTTAAGCAATTTTTCAACAACGTCGTTGTAATTATCACATTTCTTTCATTGCCCAGAAAAAAACATTTTCTCACCATACATAAAAGCATTCTATGCTCTCCACGGCATATTATTCACAAATGAAATATGGATCTTTTCATTAGCTTTATGATTTGTTACTTGTCAAAACAGCAGCGTTTATTTTGTTCATAATCTTAGGAATAGTTGTGCGACGTATGAATTTTAAATAGTTTCTACGCATTGCCAAAGTACTATCTACTATATAAACATAACTACACACACACACACACACACCCAAACACACACACACACATATATATATATATATATATATATATATATATTATATATATATATATATATATCTACTAGTAGAAGAATCCGGCGTTGCCCGGGTTAAATGTAATAATGAGATTTCATTCAAAAATTTGATATATGAGTTCTTCTTTTAATAATTGTCATGATTGGTGATTCTAACATTACTGACATAGCAAATTCAGTGAGGTCAACAGCAACGACATTCTTGAAATAGAAAACACATAAAAGCAAGTTATGATAAAACTTCTTTACATACAACATTATGAGTTTTTCCCAGTGGAGTAGAAATGAAATGATGTTTTGAACTTCCAGCATTGTGTTTGACCTGGAAGCAATTCATTTTGAATCTCTTTCCGTCTTGGATTACATGTGAAAGTTACGAATAGGTTTGATTTACCAAAGTTCCTAGCATACGTCATGCGTTCTTTCATGCATATATCTGGGGCTAGCAGTAAAGCCAGATGGAAGGATGCACAACGTCCCAATGTCTTCAGCAGCAACTTCGTTACTGATGCCATCGCGTAAATGAATGTATGACTCAGGTCTTCATTCTTTCTGGTGGGATCTTATGAATGCTAATGTGGAGGCGCAATGGCCCAGTGGTTAGGGCAGCGGACTCGCGGCGGTCATAGGATCGCGGTTTCGATTCCCAGACCGGGCGTTGCGAGTGTTTATTGAGCGAAAACACCTAAAAAAGCTCCACGAGGCTACGGCAGGGGTGGTGGTGATCCCTGCTGTACTCTTTCGCCACAACTCTCTCTCACTCTTACTTCCTGTTTCTCTTGTACCTGTATTTCAAAGGGCCGGCCTTGTCACTCTCTGTGTCACGCTGAATAGCCCCGAGAACTACGTTAAGGGTACACGTGTCTGTGGAGTGCTCAGCCACTTACACGTTAATTTCACGAGCAGGCTGTTCCGTTGATTCGGATCAACCGGAACCCTCGTCGTCGTAACCGACAGAGTGCTTCCGTTCCATTCATGAATGCTAATCTTTCCGCCTCGACTTTTGCATACAAATTGATGGAACAAACTTCACATTCGGCGGAGTGAATTGAAATTATCTTGATGAACCGTAAAATGATGGGAGTAAGTCTTTCTCATATTATCATTTCCATCATTTTGAGGGGTTTTAAAATAGTATCTATCTTCCCCATTCACATAAATTAAAGATTATTGGAGAGCATCATAACATCGATGTGTTTCATTCATTCTCTGTAATTGATTATCTCTCCCATGAAGGATTATGTCATACTTACCATGCTTTTCTCCTGATATTACACTGGGAAGCACTCCGTCGGTTACGACGACGAGGGTTCCGGTTGATCCGAATCAACGGAACAGCCTGCTCGTGAAATTAACGTGTAAGTGGCTGAGCACTCCACAGACACGTGTACCCTTAACGTAGTTCTCGGGGATATTCAGCGTGACAGAGAGTGACAAGGCCGGCCCTTTGAAATACAGGTACAATAGAAACAGGAAGTAAGAGTGAGAGAAAGTTGTGGTGAAAGAGTACAGCAGGGATCACCACCATCCCCTGCCGGAGCCTCGTGGAGCTTTAGGTGTTTTCGCTCAATAAACACTCACAACGCCCGGTCTGGGAATCGAAACCGCGATCCTATGACCGCGAGTCCGCTGCCCTAACCACTGGGCCATTGCGCCTCCACGATATTACACTAGCTATTTCATTACATTCAGGTGCATTATATCGGCGTGAATGCTCTCCTGATGGTCTCTTGTCAGCATTTATCCCTACTTCGAGTTCTGCAAGCTCATTTCCTATGGCATATTTCAAACTCCTAATATAGCTGTTTTTTGTATTACTCTTTACTCTTTTACTCTTTTACTTGTTTCAGTCATTTGACTGCGGCCATGCTGGAGCACCGCCTTTAATCGAGCAAATCGACCCCGGGACTTATTCTTTCTGTAAGCCCAGTACTTATTCTATCGGTCTCTTTTGCCGAACCGCTAAGTGACGGGGACGTAAACACACCAGCATCGTTTGTCAAGCAATGCTAGGGGGACAAACACAGACACACAAACATATACACACACACACTTATATATATATATACATATATACGACAGGCTTCTTTCAGTTTCCGTCTACCAAATCCACTCACAAGGCATTGGTCGGCCTGGGGCTATAGCAGAAGACACTTGCCCAAGATGCCACGCAGTGGGACTGAACCCGGAACCATGTGGTTGGTTAGCAAGCTACATACCACACAGCCACTCCTGTAACATATCTTGTGGTTATAACATGATTCCATGCCTTCTTTCTTTATTCCTTTCATGACTTGTCTGTGCTTGGGTTTTCCTATCACCGATGAAATACAATTGTAGATATTTTGGTTCTTCTTCTATTCTATGGTACACTTCTCTTCGGATCTTGAAAGTGGGCATAAAGCCACCTTCATAGATGACATTTGCACCAAATGATGTCATTTGGAATGCATTGTTGTACTTCTGTATATTTTGAAGAAAATATCTTGATCCAATAGTTGTACCAATCATCAGTCCCTTCAAAGGTTCCCTTGGTTCAGGTAATAGTTTCAACTTCATCTTTCCATTTGAACAGCACAATCCAGGTGATTCACTTTTCCATTTTCATCCTCTCGGGGTCGATTAAATAAGTAGCAATTACGTACTGGGGTCGATCTAATCGATTGTCCCCCTTCTCCCAAAATTTCGGGCCCTGTACCTAGAGTAGAAGAGAATATGTCGGAAAATGCTTAGCTGCATTTGTTCCGGCTCTTTACATTCTGAGTTCAAATTGCATCGGGGTAAACGTTGCCATGCATCCTTTTCGGGTCGATAATATATGTAGCAGACAAGTATGGGGCTCGATGTAATCAACCAGAAAGACCATCTCTTCAAAATCGCCGGCCTTGTGCCAAATTAGAGTTATTAAGAAGGAGGCAATCAGACAAAATCGTTAGCGTGTCGGACAAAATGCTTATTGATGTTTTCTTTCGGCTCTTTACATTCTGGGTTCTAATCTCACCGACATCGATTTTGCCCTCACAGTCGATAAAATAAGTACCAGTCTACTCAGTCCTTCAAAAACAAAGTAATCAACTTGCCTCCGAATTATTTAGAAAAGCATTGCGATGGCAGAATCATTAGGGGCATTACGTCCAGCAGTATTACGTCCAGCTTTTTACGTTCTGAGTTCAAATGCCGCGAAGGTCGACTTGAATTTTTTTATTTTCCTCGGAATCGATAAAATAAATAGCAGTCAAGCAATAGGATTTATATAATCGACTGAACTTCATCTCTTCAACATTGCTGGCCTTGTTCCAAAATTTGAAACCATTGTGAACGAAACTATTATTAGCGGTTGGAATTTGGCAAAGAAGTTAGGTAAGTGTATACACACGTACGTATGTAAATACATAAATAGATGGTATTTAAAAGGAAATCTGGAATCAAAAGAGAATATTGAATCCAAAAGCTAGAAGCTGTTGCTATATTCGAACATGGTGGCAAATCCCAGCTAGTTCTAATCTGACGTTAATCCAACTGGAAAATCTTTGAAGAAGCTACGATGAAGACATTAGTTTTCCGTATTATTCTTCAAATAGTGCACTAACACACACGAATACACACATACACACACAACATACGCACATATGTATGTATATATGTGTGTATATATATATATATATATATATATATATATATATACGCTCACACATACATATTGGTATCGGATCATAGAAATTCACATACACAAGCATAGAATGTTTCCTGTCTCGCTCGGTTTCTTGTTATTCCTTCGTGTGTATATACATATACATACATACATACATACATATATATATATGTGTGTGTGTGTGTGTGTGTGTGTGTGTGTGTGTGTGTGTGTATGCATGTGCACGCACACACACATACACGTTCACAGGCATATACATATATATACATATATATATTATATATATATACACACATATATATATTATATATATATATAATATATATACTTTTAAGGTGTGTATATATATATATATGCCTGTGAACGTGTATGTGTGCGTGCACCTGCATATATATATATATATATATGACATTCAATACAGAGACGGACAAACAGGCAGGTAGATAAATAATGGGTTTACAAATAGATAGATGGATAGATAGATAATGATGGATAGATAGATAGATGATAGATGGATAGATAGATAGATATATAGATAGATGATAGATAGAAATACAGATAGATAGATGGTAGATGATAGATAGTAGATAGATAGATAGATAGATGGATAGATAGATAGATAGATAGATAGATATATAATAGATAGATAGATAGATAGATAGACACGTGTAAACAAGTACATACATACATTATATGTGTATATTGTGTGCGTGTTTGTGTCCGTGTGTGTATGTGTGTGTTTGTGTCCGTGTGTGTGTGTGTGCATCTGTGCGTGTACAATAGGCTATCTCCGTTTCTGTCTGTATATTACAAGGAATGAAATTGCGCATGAAATTGCGTGTGCATATGAATATATACTCCAAGTGACACTTATACATATGAATATGCGTGTAAGTGCAAATTTGCGGAAACGTATGCGCATAGCCTTTTCAGCATTACTTGGTCGCACAAGTATGAGCTTATTTATACACTCACGAGCACACACGCATGCGCACACCCACACTATATATATATATATACATATACACATACCCACAAATATGCATACACACACCTATAATAATATATATATATATAATATATATATATATAATATTAATATATATATACATATATATATATATATATATATATACATATATATATACACACATTCATACTTACATACATACATACATAGACACGCACATACATGCATAATATATACATACTTAGTCACCTGTAATAATGTACAACGTAGATAAGTAACTAGAGAGTGAAAAGAGAGAGAGAGAGAGAGACAGGCAGAGACAGAGAGAAAACAAAACGATACAGATAGACAGGTAGATATATAGACACACATACAGAC
>NW_021825367.1:12500-15852 GCF_006345805.1 Octopus sinensis | reverse complement strand
CTGAGTTCAAATTCCCCCGAGGTTAACTTTGCGATTCGTTCTTTCGGGGTGTCAATTAAATAAGTAGCAGCTGAGCACTGGGGTCGACGTAATCGACTTACTTCCGCCTTCCAAACTGTGCCTACACCAGAAAGGACTACTACTACTACTACTACTACTACTACTACTACTACTACTACTACTGTTGCTGGTGGTGGTGGAGGTGGTGCTACAGCTGCTGCTGCTACTGCTACTGCCGCTGCTACTGCTACTACTAGCCAACAGCGGAAAGAAGTGGCTTGTTTAATATTAATTGATGATGGAATCTAAAACATTTTCACCGACTTTTTGCTGTATTTATCAATCTACGTTTGGGATTGGTGAAAAGAAATTACATTTATGATCTATATTTAGGTTAGTAACTATTCCTATTATTTCGAGAGTGTGCTGGAATTAGTTTTCATGAAAGGGTGTGTAGCGGAAAATTTGAAAGAAATCTAAATTGTTTATGTGGCTGTCGGTTTTGTGTAAATTTAAGATTAGCCTGAAGAAACATGGATGTGTTTGATTTTTGTTAAATCCCAAAGTATCTTTAAAATTGTTGGATGATATTTTGTTTAGATTTATCCTTTTCATCGTGTTGAAAAAGGTCAAGTTCAAAAGATTGCAAGATTTTCTTCTGCGAGGGAACTTACGACTTCTAAAGCAAAACATGGCGTCTTTGATGATTACGTATTCCCTTTATCGAAGAAATAATTTCCTTTTTCACTTTGTTTATATCTTCTGCGTTTTAAATAAGACGCTTAATATAAGCTTTTCAAGATGGCGTCAGAACATTGTTGAAAAATTCCAGGGGCTGTTGTTCCCCTTTCACTTTTGTATCTCTATCTGTGGACACTATACAATATATTGAGGAGCAATAAATGGATTGGAGAACAACTGTATTTACAAACAGTGGAGAATATTCAATATATATTAGTGCATATATTATATAAGAATCTGAAACTACTTGAAACTTCTTGCTGAAGGATATGACCGTGCAATTGATGAAAGATAGGACCGTGACAATATATAAGAAAACAATCTTTGAAAAAACACATCGAGATATCATTGACTAATAATATATCGAGATTTGAGTCATTGCCAAAAGTAACCTTAAGTAAACGTCTCAAATATTCAAGTTATATCTCGATATGATAGTTTGCTTAGGCATTGTCACCGATATTCTATAGTAAATATCCAAAATATTAAAAACGTGAAACTCGGAGTTACAGTTCGAGAAGCTAGTATTTATCCTAGCACGTCACAATTTATGTCACCGTCTCACCATTTAAAGAGAGGAGGAGGAGGAGGCGGGAGGGGGGGAGAAGGCGGGAGGAGGGGGAGGGGCAGGAGGAGGGGGAGGGGGAGGAGGACAAAATTGCCATGCTAGGATAGGACAGTATTTACATTGGAAAATAGGTAAACACTACAAAATCAACACTCCTACTTACTGGTATGAACATCATCCCGAGCCAGTCGTTGAAGGTAAAAATGTCACTATCCTCTGGGATTTTCCAGTCAACACCGACAGAACGATCCAGGCTAATCAACCAGATGTAGTCATTAAAGACAAAGAAGAAAACACTAGTCGACTAATTGATGTAAGTGTTCCCACTGATAAAAATATATCTGTAAAGGAATTTGATAAATTAAGTAAATATAAGGATTTGGAAATTGAAATACATAAGATGTGGAATCTTAAAACGAGAAATGATCCTATTATTGTGGGTGCCCTAGGTATGATAAGAAAGGGATGTCAAAAACA
Organism: Octopus sinensis; assembly: GCF_006345805.1. Taxonomy (NCBI): domain Eukaryota; kingdom Metazoa; phylum Mollusca; class Cephalopoda; order Octopoda; family Octopodidae; genus Octopus; species Octopus sinensis. The sequence continues at coordinate 14,066 of NW_021825367.1, read as the reverse complement.
ACGAGATAATATCCCAGGAGAACCATGTCTCAGAGAAATCCAAAAGATTGTGTTAACAAATACTGCCAACAACTTTAGAAAAATCTTTTAAATTTAAATTTCTGTATTGTATTACATGAAGATATTTTGCTACTGCCCCTGCCACTTCACCTCCCCAAGCTTACAGTCATACTGTAATAGCTCTTATCCTTCACTCTCCCTAAGACGCTAGGTGTGTTTCGCTAGGTGTGTGTAACAGAATGCAGATTAAAAGTACATATTATGATGATAATAATAATAATAATAATAATAATATAATAATAATAAATGCCCTGATGCAGTACCAGGCAGTGGCTCTCATGGCTTCTGATCTTAACTGATTGGAAGTGTTATCATGTACATTGTTTTGTCTTGGTATAAAGATGGGATACAGCAAATATTCTGCTCAATACCACAGATTTGCTTGTCAGTTGTTTGACCTAAACAGTTGAGCATGTCCCTTAGTGGCTAACGATATGTGCATCTCTGATCACGAGCAGAAGTAGTGGGGGAGCATCATAGCCATGTGTTGAGAGGGATTCTTTGGGGTTTGAATAATTCACCTCTGGAAACATGGGTGGTTTTTCAACATCCTTAAACCACCCTTATTCAGGGACTTTTTGAGCGGGATGGGCTACTCAACTGAAGAAAATTCTAACTGGGCCCCACCTGCAGGTCATGTGCTGTTTATCTTGATATGAGATCACTATGTCGCGCACATTTGGTTGTGATGCATGTGCCTAGTGTACCTTTATCAGACGGGTAGTCATGATGGGTATATTGGGCTTCGTATATTTTACCCCAGTGTCACTTTGATGGCATGAACTGCTCTTTCACTCAATAATAATAATAATAATAATAATAATAATAATAATAATAATAATAATAATAACAACAATAAAGCTATGTGTTGTGAGGGATTCTTTGGGGTTTGAATAATTCACCTCTGGAAACATGGGTGTTTCGTACAACATAATTAAACAACCCTTATTCAGGGACCTTTTGAGCGGGATGGGCTACTCGACCAGAAGAAAATTTTAACTGGGCCCCACCTGCAAGGTCATGTGCTGTTTATCTTGACATGAGATCAGCATGTCGCACACATATGGTTGTGATGCGTGCCTGGTGTACCCTTATCAGACGGGTAGTCATGATGGGTATACTGGCTTCGATATTTTACCCCGTGTCACTTTGATGGCATGAACTGCTCTCTACTCAATAATAATAATTACAACAACAACAACAGCAATAATAATAATAATAAAAACAACAACAACAGCAATAATAATAATAATATAATAATAATAATAATAATAATAATAATAATAATAATAATAATAATAAATTGATAAATAATGATGATGATGATCATCATCATCATCAACACGTCCATGATCTCTATCTGCGACAGATCATCATACATTTAGGAAGAATAACCAATTAACATGCCTCTAGTTTGCATATTTTATATATATACACATGCGCACCTACATACATATGTAATGTCCTGTACAAATACTGGCTGGTTTGTTGGCTGGCTGGTTAGTT
>NW_021825366.1:2500-15889 GCF_006345805.1 Octopus sinensis | reverse complement strand
TATATATATATATAATATATATTATATATATATATATATATATATATATATATATATATTATATACATAACACACATATATATATTATTTATGGCAATATATATACATTACATATATGCAATATATTTTAGATATATATATATATAATATATATTATATATATATATATATAGATATATATGAAATGTATATATAGGCATATATATATATATATATATATATATATAATATATATATAAACTTATACACAAGTAAGCTCTATATATATTATATATATGTACACCCTATGCGTTATCTTGATTTGAATGAATATTAACTGTTGCTACCGCCTCACTCTGCATGACGTCACATCTTCGAATTGAGTTGTTATAATGTCAAAGGTCAAACATAAGTCTATTGATATTGAATTCCATTGAGTTGTTCCGTTATCAGTATTTCTTTTCTATCGTAGACAGGATATATTTTTACTTCAAATTTAATGCCTTTTAAAACCATCGTATGCAATGAGACACACGTAGAAGCACAACACTTCGCATTCATAGGCGTTAATATACACGTACTATATGCCAGTGCATGTACGCATTCACTAAATATATATATGTATATATATGTTTGTATGTATGTATATACATAAATATGAGTGTGCATGTGTATCTTTATATGTATGTATACGTATATATATATGCATATATATATACACACACATATGTATATATACTATATATATATATATATATATGTATATATATATATATATATTACAGTACATCATATATGCATGTGTAAATATATATCTATGTCTGTATGTCTTTCCCATTCTCTCTCCCTCTCTCTCTGTATATATATATATATACATGTAAATATAATATGTGACAATCACTCGGTAGCCATAATAAAACTCCGAGTTTCGGATGTCGGGGCGGAAACAAACGCCGCCATCTCTTCGGTTAACGGGCCATCGAAAACAAATGCTATGAAAATGATCTCTTTGTTGAACGGTCATTTTCATAGCGCTTTTTACGATCATTCGCTGCCCTCAAGAAGTCTCCGTAACCTGGTGTATGCCTTACTCATTGTGTTCCTGGGAAGATCTTCGGACACCTCTTCGATCTCGGCCAGCAGATTGGTGTTGTTACTGCAGGCAGAGTGGTTGGTGTCTTTTTATTCTACGTCTCACCCATAATAATACATGGGTTTACAACTGGGGGAATTGAGAGGCCAGAAATTGTGGCTGATGAAGTCACAGAAATTTACCGACAACCACTTCTTAATCTTTCTGGGTGTATGATGAAAAGCCGAATTCTTTTGCCGTAAGTAATAGTCTTCTATCAGTACCCCTTACCAGCTAGGTATTGATCACATTTTATTGAAGATATATTCCGCTTAGATTCACACACTTATTACAACGGTACTTCATTTTTTCCATTCCCTAAAAAAGAACTCAAAATATTGGGCCTCCAAACAAGACCTTTTGCGATGCTTTTAAAGCCAGGAACTTTTCAGCACCCCTTTGTATATACGTATATATAGATGCATATAGAGACTGCCAGAATTGAACCCAAGACCCTGTTCAATGATGAAGCTTGACGTCACCCTCACCGGAGATATACACAATGAACATTTTTCATGATGTCCATTTCACGTCTTACACTCTACAAATTTTTATAAAGCATTGAGCAAAATCATGATGTCCATATTTTGACACCCAGCACAAACCATCATCATATAGTGGGACTTTCGAAAAGTTCTGATCGTTTCTAATACTCAATGCCTGCTAACATTAATAACAGTAATCGTTATGCTCTCCAATGCCAGCCAAGGCATTAAACTGTACCTGAGAAAATTAAACGTAGAAAATCGTCAACATTTAGGACCAACACTTTATGTGTGTGTATGTGACCGCGTGTGTACCGTTGGCGTTTTTTCTTCCTCCGTCTTCCCTTCTCTGGATCTTTCCTTTTCCTATGTTTCTGACGAAGAGCTAGGCTCGAAACGTTAAACTCTCCTTCTTTCCTTCCTGAGCGTCCAATAATACTATAATTGTTCCACGTCCTCGCGTTGTGTTTTCTCTTTGTGTTTTCATGTTTGGATTAACTATATATATATATATATAATATAAAATCCGTTCTGTCTGTGTGTGTGTCTTCAAGGATCTCGGGCATCCTCCATCCATTTGTGCTCAAATGTGATATGTAGATACCAACGGTATCAGGGTGTGTATAAGTCTTGAAAAAATTACAAAAATTGATTCCAGGTGAGAATGCGGTCGATAAAGCCGTGTGAACGTGCATTTGTAACATCGTTTTTCTTGGAATAGAAATAAGTCTATCTTTATTTCTTCTTTTGCTGGTGTCTCAAATTTTGGTTAAATCAGTGTTTCTCAAAGGAGAGGCCTATGGGACGGTCGGACATGTTGTTTTGAGAAACATTGGTTTAAATGTTTGAGAACTCAGCACCGTCCATTGAACGGGGGCGTTTTGCTCGTATATATATATATATATGTGTGTGTGTGTGTGTGTGTGGTGTGTGTGTGTGTGTGTACGTACATATGGTACACATGTCAATAGCATGCGTGAATTCCTTGGAAACGTGTACCATGCTAATTGTTTTAGCTACCATGTTTCTTGAGAGTGAAAATATAACACTTATGGCACCATCTTCGCTCTTGACTCAGCAGAACGTCCAGAAAGTGGCTGCTGAGAAGAGAGAGAGAATGAGAAATGAGTGACTGACTGAGGTAGAGAGAGTCAGAGAAAGTGACAGAGGGAGAGAGGTCTGAAACAGCTCACGGCGGGTACCAATTATGGCATATTAGACTTGAAGTTTTGCTCAATCCGAAAATGAAACCCTCAAACCTAATCGTGAGCCTAAACAGAATGGAGCACATGAGTTTACTCACCTTAAATCACACATAGACAAACATATATAAATTATTGCCTGTATGTGTGTATGCGTCTATGTGTGTGTTTATGTACGTCTATATATATATATATATATACGCACATGTGTGTGTGTGGATATATATGTGGGTGAAAAAGTTGGTTCTCCAATGACAAAATCGAAGCGGACATCGTTGTTAGCCTCTGCAGCGAAAGTTCAGTCCGTCACATTCACTGTGTTTATTATAGAAAATATTTTGAGTGACGTGCGTCGATTTTATGATGATCCGATTTTGGACGGATATTTGTTTTCTTTTTTAATATGGTTGCGATATTATTCTTTTTAAGCATGATGCATACATTCAAAAATACATATTGCATACACATTAAAGTCATTCAGTCAGTAAGTAGCACTCACACGCACTAACCTCTCTCTCGATGTGTGTGTGTCGTCTTTCTGTTTTTCTCTCTCTCTTCGGTCTCTCTCTCTCTCTATATATATATATATATATATATATATATATATACACACATACATATATATATTATACATATATATATGTATATATATATTCACGTGTGACGGTGATATATATAATACACACACACACACATACATATAATATATACATATATATATGTATATATATCACGGTGACGGTGATATATATATATATATATATATATTATATATATATATATACATGTATTTATGTATTATATATACTATATATATAGATAGATAGATAGATAGATTGATAGATATAGATATAGATATAAAGCGACATTCACATATTCACACATATATAAATGTATATATATATAGATATATGTATATGCACACATATATATGCACGCATGTATGTATATAGAAACATACATATGCATGCATGTATATATATATATGGAGAGAGATAGAGAGAGAGAGAGAGAGATAGATAGATAGACAGACAGAGAGGGAAAGACAGAGAGAAAAAGACGTGACAGATACGAAAATATTGATGAAAGGGAAGGAATTGAAAGATGCGTACGGACATATATTGTGATATACTATATCGCAAATCTTTCACCTAAATTCATAATTTATATACTAAATATAGTTTATCAGCAGATTAATATGCGTTATGAAGTTCTCATGTTGCTAACTCAATAACTAAGATGCCTATTTTAAAACCGGGAACTTATTTATATAATATTTTCCTACTGAGCTCAAGAATTTCATTGTATTTGACTGGTCAATAGGTCATCACTAGTTGGAATATTGGTTTAAACTGTAAATCTTATATTTAGTCAATGATGAATATGTATGCTAAATGTAATTTCTGTATTGAAGTATTATGAATATTACAAGTTCACTCTTAGAAAATATCTGTGGTTGAATTGCTAAAAATATTTGTTAAATCTCCCTCAATTTTTTCATTACTGAGAAAGACGTACTGGACGATGTAATGCCCCAGCGAAAGTCATATTTTGACAATGTAGTCTGCCGTTTTAAATATATAATAAAAGGGAGCTTCAACGCTGATATGACTTCGGTCTGGTTGATCTGTTAGATAAGAAGTCATTAAGATTAAACAACAGCTATGACCACCAAGTGAGGGCACGTGGCTTAGTGGTTAGGGCATTCGGCTCATGATCGTAAGGTTGTGAGTTCGATCCCTTGCGACGCGTTGTGTCCTTGAGCAAGACACTTTATTTCTCGTTGCTCCATTTCACTCAGCTGGCAAAAATTAGTAGTACCTGTATTTCAAAAAAGGGCCAGCTTTGTCACACTCTGTGTCATGCTGAATCGCCTTGCGAACTATGTTAAGTGTACACGTGTCTGTAGAATATTCATCCACTTGCACGATAATTTCACGAGCAAGCTGTTCCTTTGATCGTATCAGCTGGGACCCTCGTCGTCGTAACCGACGGAGTGAACCTGTTATGACAACCAAAGAACTGGCAAAATAGCACGCGGAAAAATGAGGCATTTCGTCTCTCCGTACATTGTGTTCAAATCACTCCGAGGACAACTTAGCAGTTCATTTTTTCAAATCAATAAAGTAAGTACTGGGTAGTCAATGCAATCAGTTAGATTCCTACCCGCAAGATCTCAGGATAAGTGCCTTTAGGAGAAGGATTATTAGCATTTATTTACAAGCATACTGTCGTATTTGCGTAAAAACCCTCACACACTGTCCTCTAAAATTATATGATGAGGAACTACAAATATTGTGTCCCTCGGTAAATAGCGATTTTATATGAACTGGATAATAAGCTTGCATTTCAGTTGACTGATACCCAAATGAAAATGTGCCTTATACTGATATCTTGAGACGGGTAAACTACTGGGAAGGAAAGACTGACTAAAGTGTGTAGTACGATGTTTGATTAGATGCGATGAAGATATAGGGATTGATACAGTTGAATAAACGGGGGTATTAGTTGGGTTCCAATGTCGGGGATATGCATCTTAATGGTTCAAAAGGGGAGAATTGTGATAGAGTAATGATGGAAGCGTTGAGAGAGAACGAATTGAACGTCTGCTTGTAGCTTGTTCGTGTGAAGATATTTACGAACTTCCTACAGAAAATTTTTAGGAAGTCTGTATGAGTAGAAAAAGCATTATATTATCTCAGTTATGTGAACAGCATTCTTATTTGAAGGTACATTTAAGACTCGTTGACATATATCAAATTATCGAAGCAGGAAAATAGCACGATTCTGAATAGCACACTTAATGTTAGTGATACGTTTTGGTTTCGTAATGTTTTAGATATCAGAGATATCATTTATAACTAATTAATCTTTATTTTATTTTTCATGGGCAGGGAAAATTTAAATGAAGATTGGTTGTAGTTGAGTAATGTTCAAAGGTTACAACTTTGACTTCCTCCAAATGTCTTCACCCAAATGAAGATGGGTTGAAAAAACAAACCAGCTCTTTCTCTCTCTCTCTCTCTCTCTCTCTATCTATCTCTCCCTATATACATACATACATATATATATATATATATATATATATCCCTCTCCCTCTCTCACTCTTCTATCTTCCTCTTTTTCTCTCTTTTTTGAAGCAGGTACTATCAAGTTATCTATCTATCTTTTTCTATGCAAAGGTTGCTAGACGCAACGAAAATTTTAGAAAAATAAAAAAACAGATAACTGGAAATTTTACCGGTGAGTGTGTTACATTATAAGGCACCAAAAGAGAATAATTCTCCCCAGACACAACAGAATATGCTTTAACGCACGAACTCACATAAAGAATCTTGCAAACCAAATCCAAAAACGATATAATATATATATATATATATATATCTATAACTGAAAAAATTTGGAGTCAACATGGAGTACAGTTGAAAATTTATCTTCTACCACTGCAATTAATTTCACACATCGTAGTTCTCCAGACGTACAAGTACTTGATTATGCAACCGTTTCACTGTATTATGAGATCTAGTTGTGTTTCTTCAGATAATATATAAACATTGTCTCCGTAAGTTCAACTTATCGGCTTCAAGAACATCCTCTCTGTCTGTCGTGGACTGAATTTAGTAGAAACCAATGGGTTTATCAGGGTGTATAGTTGCTGAAGGAGCGTTGGCAAACAGTGTCGAATGTGTAGATGTAGTGGGATGGTAATTCTGCTTTTGTTAAAGTGGATACCGTTCTAAAGTCATTAATATTTGATTTCTTTGTACACATATTTGTTGATATCTATGTACTCTAGAGAAACACGTTGCGTGGAAACAATTGTGGTGATAGAAAATAAATGTCCAAATGTACTTTTTGTTGACTGCAAGACGAGAGATGCCAACACAACCCTGGAAGTACCTATAATACTACTATTGGATAGCACAGGGTGAAATCTGAAGGTGGACGATCTTTATTATGTACTCTACTACGTTCTTAACTTCAATATGCCATAACTATATGTGTGTGGAGAGGCGGTTTAAGGAGCTTGCTTCCCTGTCACTTGGTTCCGGGTTCACTCCCAATGAATGACAATTTAGGAAAGTGTCATCTACTAGAGCTTCGGGCCAACCAAAGCCTTCTGATTGTGTGAGCGGATTTTCCATGACGGAGACTGAAAGAAGCCATACGTATATGAATGTATATATAGTAAATCCACAAAAGAACAAACACAAAAACGAAAACAAAAAAACCACAACGCGAGGATGTGGCACATGCAAAATATTAGCAGACGCTCATGGAAGTAAAGAAAGATGGTTTAACGTTTCGAGCAGACACTCTTCTTCGGAAGCAGAGGAAAGTGCAATAGAAGGGAAGACGAAGGAAGAAAATCGCCTATGATTCACTTGTGACGTTTTGAAATGACCATATATATGTATGTATGTAAGTATGCATGTATATATGCTTGCATATCTACTTAAGTATGCCATTGTGTCCGTGTTTTCCCCGAATACACTGCTTGACAGCCGATGTGGTATGTTTGTGCCCCCGAAAGGTAGTGGCTCGATAGAATAAGTAACGCACTTTAAATAAATAAATATTGGGGTCGATTCATTTATTTAAAACATCTTCAAGGTGGTGCCCCAGCACCTAAGGAATAGAAGCTAAAAGATAAAAAGCTACGTTCATGAATTTGTGTTGCAAGACTCCTGATGCGAAATCGTGTGTTGAAACAGATTTTGTTGTATTTAGGGATGGTCATTCTTTTTGACAAACACACGCACTATATATTTGTTCTTCACTCGTTTATTATTGTTCTTATTCTAACTCATGTCTTTGTCACACATCTATGACCCTCTTCAGCGACACTCTTCTTCTCCGTATGCGTTCTTGCTGTTGCCGAAGAGGTCACAGATGTGTGACAAAATATGTTCGGACAATGGACATGAGTTAGAGTAAGAACAATAATAAAGCATTGAAGAACAAATATATACTGCGTGAGTGTGTTTATTTGGTACAAAATATTCCATCCTTAATTACAACGATAAAAATGTATATATATATATATAAGCATTTTAGCTGCTATTTCTAGCAATGTAGGTGTTATGCACATCCTTTGTCAAGTTTATATATATGTGTGTATATATATATATATATATATATATATATATATATACAAATACATATATATAGGCATGTGTGTGTATGTATATATGTAAATGCTTACGTGTGTGTATATACCCTATATATCTATGTATCATTGCGTTTCTTTTTCGCTTGCCACCGCTTTCTAGTCAATGCTGTCTACCTTGCATCTCCATATATTATCGATTCGTGAATTCGATACCGATAGAATAAGAACGGCGCAAAATACAGAATTACTGAGGTTCATTTGCTCCAATAAACCCTTCATGGCGATGCCCCAGCTAGGCAGCTCTTCGATGACAATGCATATATACAATGTATATTGTCGTTGGCATTCATATTTGTCTCAGGAGACAATGGAGTTCCGCATAAAATAATCTAGTCGGGTCTTTATATTTTATATGTATATATGTATGTATGTATGTATGTATGTATGTATGTATGTATGTATGTATGTATGTATGTATGTATGTATGTATGTATGTATGTATGTACATTCACACAGAATGTATAAAACCTTTCTGCAGCACATTTTGTAATATATTTTACAAGATGTGACCAAGAATGATATTACTATTATTATCATCATCATTATTATTATTATTGTTGTTATTATTATTATTATGATTATTATGATTGTTATTATTATTATTATTATTATTATTATTATTATTATTATTTGTGTTGGTGGTGGCGATGCTATTATTGTTGTTTTTGTTATTGTTATCATTATTATTATGATTATTATTATTATTATTATTATTATTATTATTATTATTGCTGTTGTAGTTGTTGTTATCATCATCGTCATCCTCATCATCATCACCATCATCATTATCAACATCATCATCATCATCATCATCATCATCATCATCATCATCATCATCATCATCATTATCAACATTATCATCATCGTCGTCGTCATCATCATCATCATCATCATCATCATCATCATCATCATCAACATAATCATCCAAGTGACTGCGGTTGTTTTATCGTCATCATTACCTCCCATCTTAACAATCACTCAGATAATCACTCATGGAGCCATTCACTCACACAATTACTTCCTTAGTTATTCAGTCATAAAATCAGAAGTGCCAAATGCTTACAATTACTTACTAATACACCGCATACACACTCACATACTGCCACATACATACAACAACGCACGCACGCACACACGTACGCACACGCATGCTTTTTTCACACATACTCACAGGCATACACTCATAATCGCAAATACACATACACACAGGCACACTCGTACATATGTATTCATATACAAACGCACTTAAGCAAATGCATAGAACGGCACATATAACTTATAGATATAAGTATAAATATATATGCATATCTATACACACATGTTTTTGCATGCATATATATGTATATATATATATATATATATAATATATATATATATATATATATATTATATAATATATATATATATATATATCTATATATATATATATATGCACTATCAAGTACATACACACATAAAAATAAATATATGTACATATGTGTGAATATATATATATTTATATATGCGTGTGTGTGCATAAATTTATATATATATATATATATATAGGTAAACAGTAAAAATAATTACAGACATGGACAAGAACATAAAACACCACAGAGACGACACAAGAACCACAGGACGGGACATTCGAAGCCCTCAGTCATCAGTCAAGAACCAGATCATCTTAGCAATTTCGGCTGATTAATCTTGAGATTGCTCCGATATGGCCAGCCCGCCAAAGGAAATCTAAGCCAAGCGCATTAGATCCCCTGGAAGAAAGCTTCGAATGTATACAACACGAGGACGGAAAACGAACGAAGTACACGAACAAAAATACAGAATACGTGACACCAATAAGAATACAAAAACGTAATATATATGAGTGTGTGTGTATGCATATATAAATGCGAAAATATTTGCATGCATTAGTTCTAGAGACTGTGGAGTGTGTATGTTGTGTGGTGTGTGCTCACATATCTGTCTAAGCGGCGAGCGTTTTCCACATGCTCTTCTTTTTTTTTATAATAGTAAGGTGTTACAAGAAACTGCCAAATGGCGGTTGTACTACACAGCAAATGCATTCTCGGCATTCGTATGAAGATATCAAGTTGCTCTCACGCTGTTTTCTACCTACTAAATCTGCCAATAATAGCTAACTTATATATGCTTGATGCACATCGGTTTAACAATGCTTATGTAACTGAATTCTACTTCTAACAGTCTGCGTGGTTTTACATCTCTAACCAAGATGATTGTAGCGATTCATATATATATATATGATAGAACTTACTTGGAAAAGGATGCGTGGCATTCGATTATATGATTATATAAATAATGTATTGTATAAAATCCTATCTGTCTGTCTTTGTGTGTGTTTTCTAGGATCTCGGCCAACCTCCATTCGATTGCGCTAAAATTTTATTTGTACATACCGATGTTATCAGGGCGAGTATAAGACTTGAAAAAATTACAAAAATCGATGCCAGGTGAGAATGCGATGGATAAAGCCGTGGGAACGTGAATTTCTACGCGTAAGTACATCAGCTGTTGCGATTGATGCTACGCGTACTCGAGAGAAATGCACGTGGAGTTTGCGCAAAAAAATCGGCCTGTTTGGTGTCTCAAATTTAGGTTAAATTAGTGTTTCTCAAAGGGGAGGCCTATGGGACGGTTGTTTTGAGAAAATTTGGTTTAAATGTTTGACATAGCAGCACCGTCCATTGGAAGGGAGGCGTTTTGCTCGTATATAAAACTATGCCTATATACATACATATATGTACATACCTACCTATATATGTATATATACATGCATATATGGGTGTAGAGTAGTTGAAACAGGGACAACTGAAGAAGGGAAATATTTTTTAAGTTGTATGTCTCGTTTCTCTGTTTTTTTCGTTTTTCGAAAAGAAATTCTTTTCTATGTTTTTCTTTTTATGTTTTCGTTTTTCATTGTGTTCAACGTTTTTTTATGTCCTGTACCCACATATGCATGTATATTATATGTAGGTATGTACGTATATGTATGTATATATGCATATATTTATATATTATTTATATTATTATATATGATAGAACACTGGACTACCTTTGTTAACCAAAGTAATGTAAGGGCATCTACGTATTCAGTCTAGCTGAAAATAGCAGCATGGATTTCCCACAAGTAACAATCAATAGTTATAATACAAATATAATTGTGACAAATGTGTCTCAGTACGTAACACAATTAAGAAATATTGCCTCTGTCTTTGATAATGCCTCTGTTTGCTCTCGATTGTCTTAGTGCTAAATAAAAGGAAAAACAAACGCGAGGAACCCATACGATTCGTTCACATTTTAGAAGCGTTAGTTGAGCGAGATGATAATAATAATAATAATAATAATAATAATAATAATAATAATAATAATAATAACAACAACAACAATAATAATATTAATAATAATAATAATAATAATAACAATAATATTAATAGTAATAATAATAATAATAGTAATAATAAAATAATAATAATAATAATAACAATAACAATAATAATAATAATAACAATAATAATAATAATAATAATAATAATAATAATAATAATAATAATAATAATAATAATAATAAAGGGCTCCGTTCGATACCAAGCATTGGCTCACTTGGCTTCTGTTCTTCACTCATTAGAATTGTTAACATGTATGATACATGTTGGTTTTGGTGAAAAATATGATACACAGAAAATATTCTGCTCAGTACCATAGATTTACTTGTCGTTTGTTTGACCTTAACCAATTGAGCATGTCCCTGAATGACTGACGATATGTGTATCTCTGACCACAAGGAGTAGTGCAGGAGTATCATAGCCGTGCATCGGTGTTATGTGGTAGAGTCTGGTTTGTGTCTGTGGCAGAGTCTGGTCTGTGTCTGTGGCAGAGTCTGGTTTTGATTCTCAGTTGTTTCTAGCAAGTGAAACGGCCGTAGTTAACCTTCCTCTCCGTTAGTTATGAATAGGTATTACCATATGATATAGGCGTCGAGAAGCAGTGAAATTTATATTAAATTGTTTTAAACGTATTTATCTGTTTTGCTTGTGGAGACACATGGCCTAGTGTTTAGAGCAGCGGCCTCACGGTCGACGGATCGCGGGTTCGAATCTCAGACCGGGCGAGGTGTGTGTTTATGAGCGAAACACTAAAGATCCACGCAGCTCTGGTAGAAGGTAATGGCGAAACTTCTGCTGATTCTTTCGCCAAAACTGTCTCTGTTTCCTTCTGCATCTTCCAGCTCACCTGCGATGGACCGGCGTCCCGTCTCGGTGGGGAACCCATACGCCAAGAGACCGAGAAACCGGCCTTTATGAGCCAGCCATGGCTCGAGAAGGAACAAACAACAACAAAAAAACTGTTTTGCTTGTAATACATTAATCGAGTGGCGATTTTTTAATCGTTAAGTTCAATCATTTAATTATGGCCAATATACTAATACAAGAAAAGCCATTGTAGTGCCCATTCCAGAGACGGTTACATCGAAACCCATATACGTGTAGAATGATTCTTCTTCCATCTTCAGGAAGGTTAAAAACAATAAGACAATAGCAAGAAAATATATATGCGCACGATCGGATACATATATACACACTCACACATATAACTATATATACATATAGACAAGCATTTATATGTATATATGCCCGCCTGTGTCTATGAGCATAAATGCATGAACGCTTGTCTAGACATTACTCTTATCTCATATTATCTATTTAAGTGTGTACCAGCAAGTATCAATGTATGTTCATATGAATATATACAAATATGTGTATATGTGTGTATGTCTGTGAATCTCTCTCTATATATATATGTATATAATAGCTATTGCTAGATTTGTGGTATACTTATATACGTACGGCAGTACTTGCGCGCGTGGTAATTATCTGCAAGATCATCTATGCATGTATCCATTTATTTCTCCTTCATTCTGTATTCATCTATTTTAAATTCACTCTCACAATACAGTGACATACCTAGACATGCGCACACATACTCACTGTTAGATAAAACGATATGCATATACATATCTGCATATGTACTGATATTATATATATATATATATTATATATATATATATATATAATATATATATATATATATATATATATATGTATATATATATATATGTATATATATAATATATATATATATATATATATATATATTATATACATGTATGTGTATCATATATTTATATGTATTCGTTTGTACGTATGTGTGTTGTTTTGTGTGTGTATATATATATATATGTGTGTATATATATAGATATATATATTGTGTGTGTATGCTACCCATCGCCGTCAGCGTCTCCCGAATTATCTTCCTTGCAGAATTGTAGTTACTTGCATAAATCTGAACACTAGATTGCCCAAAATACAATAGAGTCGTTATGTCTTAACTGACTACCCTTAT
>NW_021825365.1:0-15805 GCF_006345805.1 Octopus sinensis | reverse complement strand
ATGTATATATATATGTATATATATATATATATATATGTATATAATATGTTATTATATATATAATATATAATATATATATAATATATATGTATATATATATGTATATATATATATATATATATATTATATATATGATATATATTTATGTCTATATATATATATAGTATATATATATATATATATATATATATTGTATGTATATATTCATATCTACGCATATATATACATACATACATATAATATATATATATATATATATATATCTGTATGTATGTATATTCATATATTGAGAGCAAAACAGAGAAACTTATATGTTTATATATGTATATATAATGTTCACACACACACACATACACACACACACACGCACACACACATACACGTATACATATATATATATTTATACTTGGGTTTATTATTTACTTTTTATTTTTATAGACTGAATGAAACAATTTATTTCACTACTATATATATATTTTTTCCCCCGCTTTTTTTCTTTTTGCTAACAATTTATTTTCTTTGCGAAATTTGGAAAAATAAATTTAAAAAGAAAACAAACAAACAAACAAAAAATACAACTAATAAATAAAAACATGATTAATCTCTTTCGCATTTCTTCAATAATATTCCAATTGCATACATGTTAAAACCTCACAGCAACTTCTAATATTAAACTTAGTGGAGAATGTTATTTTTATATCTATAAAGGTCATAGAATTGGTAAGTGCTAGACAGCAGTGTCCAATTCAAAATCATGTTATTTCTAGCCATAATGCCATGCCTACCCATTGTTATGGAGCTGTGAAAGCATCATACTTATTTTATCAGTCTCTTTTGCTGAACCTCTAAGTTACATCATGGATGCAAATAAGAGAGGGAGAATGGGAGGGAGAGAAACACAGGTAAAAACACAGGTACAACTACACACAGTGAGGCGCTTTGGGTAAGTGTCTTCAACGAAAGCCTCAAGCCAACCAAAGACTTGTGAGTTTATTTGGTAGGCAGAAACTGAAAGAAGCCTGTTGTATATATATATATGCTCTCTTTTACTCTTTTACTTGTTTCAGTCATTTGACTGCGGCCATGCTGGAGCACCGCCTTTAATCGACCAACTCGACCCCGGGACTTATTCTTTGTAAGCCCAGTACTTATTCTATTGGTCTCTTTTGCCGAACCGCTAAGTGACGGAGACATAAACACACCAGCATCGGTTGTCAAGCAATGCTAGGGGGACAAACAGAGACACACCAACATACACGCACACACACACACACACACACATATATATATATATATATACACACACACACACATATATATACGACAGGCCTCTTTCAGTTTCCGTCTACCAAATCCACTCACAAGGCCCTAGTCAGCCCGAGGCTATAGTAGAAGACACTTGCCCAAGGTGCCACGCAGTGGGACTGAACCCGGAACCATGTGGTTGGTAAACAAGCTACTTACCACACAGCCACTCCTGCGCCTATATATATATAGGTTCAGATGAATATGGTACCTAAGTTGAGAATTTAGTACGGTATTATCCATACAATTTCAAAGTAAGGTGATTAAAATCAAAATAAGCAACAAGGATATCCAGAGGTAATGCAGTATGATCGTTTCATGCAACTCTTTTTAATTGAACAATGCAATCATTACATCAATTTGAAATGCAGAGCAATCTTCAGCTGCACAAATACATAGAATTTAATTAAATTAGAACAGATGGACTCAGTATAATTATACCTAAAATCTCCAAGAAGTTAAGGAGATAGACAAAGAACATGCTGTCTCTACTTCAGCATAGAAGTTACTAAGTTTATTCTTACTAATTATTATTAGTTTACTAATAATAATAATAATAATAATAATAAAAATACTACTACTACTACTACTACTACTACTACTAATAATAATAATAATAATATAATAATAATAATAATAATAATAATAATAATAATCCTTTCTCAAATTTGTGGGGAAGGGATTAAGTTGATTACATAGACCCCAGTACTCATCTGCTATTTATTTTTATCGACCCTGAAAGGATGAAAGGTGACCTTGGCAGAATTTGAACTCAGACTATAAAGACAGGTGAATATAAAGACAGACGAAATGCCACCAGGCATTTGCCTGGTCTGCTAACAATTCTGCCAGCTCACAGCCTTATTTGTAATTCTTGTATTAGATATAGTTTATGGTTGCTAGGTAAGGAGGTATAATAATATGATATGACTTTTCCACATAAATGCCATAAATAGTTTTGCATAAGTTTGTGCTAAAAGGACAGAGGTTGTTTGGCTTGTTTTTAATATTCCATTATTAGTAAAAAGATTATTGTGCCTAACAGATTATGCTTAATCGGATCCCAAGCCTACGACACTCAATCACTTATCCATGATACAGCCGCATTAGGCATGGGGCAACCTTTTGATATATTTAAAAATTTATTTAAAAATTTATTTTAAAAATGTATCTTATCTGACAGCAGATAGCAGGGCGTAGGAGTGGCTGTGTGGTAAGTGACTTGTTTACCAGCCACATGGTTCTGGGTTCAGTCCCACTGCGTGGCACCTTGGGCAAGTTTCTTCTACTATAGCCACGGGCCGACCAATGCCTTGTGAGTGGATTTGGTAGACGGAAACTGAAAGAAGCCTGTCGTATATATGTATATATATGTATATATGTGTATGTGTGTGTGTTTCTGTGTGTGTGTTTGTCCCTCTAGCATTGCTTGACAACCGATGCTGGTGTGTTTACGTCCCCGTCACTTAGCGGTTCGGCGAAAGAGACCGATAGAATAAGTACTGGGCTTACAAAGAATAAGTCCTGGGGTCGATTTGCTCGACTAAAGGCGGTGCTCCAGCATGGCCGCAGTCTAATGACTGAAACAAGTAAAAGAGTAAAAGAGTAGACAGCAGATACTGTATTGTATTTATTGACCCTGCAGTTGACATTGGCAGAATTTGAACTCAGAACAGAGAGAGCTGGAAAGAATACTGCAAGGCAGTCCGGCAAGACTTCTGCCCATCCCCAACAAAAACCCCCTTTTTAAAAAAAGTTTTTTTTTAACATAAACCCTGCTTTTCAGCTACGGGGAATATGAATCTGCAAAAAAATTGGCCAAAAATTGACATTTCTAAATTAAACCCCATCCCCATTTCCTTCATTTTTAACTTTTTTCACAATCTTTTTTTTTTCAAAATATGTGGAAAAATACGGAGATTATGATTCCGAAAGAAATTTCCAAAACTCTTCATAAAATTTATTTTTAAGAATTTTTTTTTTCCAAATATGCAGGAAAATGCAGATATCATGATTCAGACAAAAATTTCAAAACATTTCTGTACTTATGATTATGGTTTTAGGGTTAGGATTACGGTTAAGATTAGGGTTTTAGGGTTATGGTTAGTGTTTTAGGATTAGGGTTAAGGTTTTAGGGTTAGTGTTGGGAAAAAGTCAAAATTGAAGAAGTTGGGGGAAAGGTGGGTAAAAAATTTCACAATGCCAATTTTTGGCAATTTTCTGGAACATCCATATTCAAAAACGGGGATTTTTGGCAAAAAAAATTACAAAAATAAACAAATATGGGGGGAAAATGGTGGGGGACAGGCAGAAGTCTTTCCAGCAGCCTATCCTATGCTGTAAGACATCTGCCAATATACCACCTTACATGATGTATGAATAATGAAACCATAGGTATGGACCAAAAGGATTTTAGTGTCTTCACAAGAATCAGGTCACATACAGTTTAAATTAATTGGTGACACCTGAGAGCACAACCAGATTGTTTGTGCAGAGGGTGTAGCAAGATTTCTCTGGAATTAAAACAAGAGAGACAGAAGCCCCAAAAGAGCAACATGAGATTGTGAAAACTAAGGCAGCATCCAAGTATATTAACTTTTATTGTTTAATGAATACATACAAATACATTACTCAACATCTTTATCGGGTGTTTTTACATATATGTAGATATATAGATAGATAGCTAGCTAGATAGATAGACAGACAAACAGACAGGTAGATAGATAGATAGATAGATAGATAGATAGAGATAGACAGACAGAGACAGACAGACAGACAGACAGACAGATAGATAGATAGATAGATAGATAGATAGATAGATAGATAGATAGACAGACAGATAGATAGATAGATAGATAGATAGATAGACAGAAAGACATACATAGATGTATAAATATATATATATAGATATAAATAGATATACATGCATATGCATATGTGTGTGTGTTGTGTATATTATATATATATATATATATATATATATATATACACATATATACATATATATATATATACATACATATATATATATATATATATACATATATATATGTAAACTCTTTTGGTATCTATTCCTAAAGAATCAAAACTTAGTAGTAATACTTGAATGATAATAACAACATGATGTCTTATTTTGTATTTACATTTTAACATGGTAATGTGGCAATGAAACAATTGTATATTATGCAATGAAGTATGTGGCTCAATCCATTTCTTCATATTCATATATATATATATATATATATATATATATATAATACACATACTCTGAGTTTTGGATGGCGGGGTGGAAATCCATGCCACCATCTCTTCAGTTATCCAGCCATTGGTAAAAATGCTAATATAAGTTTTTCATAGCATTTTTTCCGGATAACTGAAGAGATGGCGGCATGGATTTCCACTCGACATCCGAAACTCAGAGTTTTATCACGGCTACCGAATAATTGTCACATATTACATTTACAGATAAATTTCTCTATTTACGTAATATCGAGGTCTCTTTCATTCTTTTGTTGTCTTACCATTTCTATCAATATATATATATATATATATTATATATATATTATATATTATATTATATATTATATTAATATATATATATATATATATCAGCATCATCATCATCATCATCATCGTTTAACATCCGCTTTCCATGCTAGCGTGGGTTGGACAATTTTGACTGAGGGCTGGCAAACCAGACGGCTGCACCAGGCTCCAATCTTGATCAGGAAATATATATATACACATACAAATACATTTATATATATATATACACACACACATACAAACACATTTATATAAACATATATGTATGCATTTCTGTGTGTATGTATGTATTTGTCTATGAGTGTGTGTATGTCTGTTAGTGTATGTGTTTATGTATGTCAGTGTGTGCACATGTGTGCATGTAAAATAGAAATGGGCAGCCAGTTGTTAATGGCATCAAAGCATTTGTAGATTAGTTATAGAGAACTGAAGCCAACTCTTGTTCGTTTGCATGGATTCTGTCTCCCATTGGTTGACACTGGATTTTAGGCATTTGATACTGGTCTGAACATTAATCTCTCTCTATCTATTGCATGTCTTTTGATGTACACTTACCCATTATACATACATACGTGTATATATATATATGTGTGTGTGTGTGTTTACATATATAAATATATATATGTATATGTATGTGTATATATATATATATATATATATATATATATATATATATATGTATGTGTGTGGAGGCGCAATAGCCCAGTGGTTAGAGCAGCAGACTCGCAATCATAGGATTGCGGTTTCGATTCCCAGACCGGACGTGTGTGTGTGTATATATATATATATATATATTATATATTATATAAAATCAACCCAGCGAATAAACTGACGCATGTGCAGGAAGCAAGCTTCTTATCACACAGCCACACCTATCATCATCATCTACCTCATCAACATCATTTAATGTCTATTTTCTATGTTGGTATGGGTTGAACAGTTTGACAGAAGCTGGCCAGCCAAAGAATAGCCCAGGTTCAAATTGTCTGTTTTAGCATGGTTCTTATGGCTGGATGCCCTTCCTAAAGCCAACCCACTTTACTGAGTATACTGGGTGCTTTTAATGTGGCACTGGCGTGGCTGCTTTTTATGTGCCACATGTAGCAAAATGTGAGTATGTTAAAAAGGTACTTATCCACTTATTCCATGTTTTATAACCTCAACACAATCTTTGTAGAAAATATATGAACACTGTAATACTTTTGCACATGCAAAATTATACACATCCACGTCATGTACGTATATGAATGTATGTGTATGTAACTGTCTGTATACATAAACACACTCATATATGTATGTGTATAAATATGGGCACCTAGATATCCATATCCATATGTGTGTGTGTGCATGTGTGTATTCACATATATAAAAAGTATATGTGTGTGTGTGTGTGTGAGTGTGTGTGCATGTATACACACATACACATATAGACACACACATACCCACTTACATACATACTCACACACAAACACACAGACAATGTATATTTACATTCACACACATTTATTTATATATACACACATAT
Source organism: Octopus sinensis (assembly GCF_006345805.1). Taxonomy (NCBI): domain Eukaryota; kingdom Metazoa; phylum Mollusca; class Cephalopoda; order Octopoda; family Octopodidae; genus Octopus; species Octopus sinensis. The sequence continues at coordinate 9,429 of NW_021825365.1, read as the reverse complement.
ATATATATATATATGTATATATATGTATATATACATATATATATATATGTAACATACACATATATATATGTATATATATATATATATATATATATTTATGTGTGTGTATATATATATATACATACATACGCACACATAAACCACTTTTACTTTTAAATGATTTCAATGCTATCATCATAGCTTCTTCAAATTTCAGTATTTGCATGCTTTTTAGAGCAGGTATTTTACAGATGGATGGCTTTTACTGATAAAAACCACTCAACCGGAAAGTGGGAATAGAAACTAATTTTGCCAAGTTTCATTGCTTCAAGTGGAATTATGTGAATTACTAAACTATATTATATAGTCTACATGCCATGGTTTAGTTCATGAACTGTAACCTAGGATATAGCTCAATAAAGTATACATTAGAGCTATTGAACGTATGGCCCACGGGCCACATCCAGAACATGACAATGTTCAGTCTGACCTCAGCTCAGTTTTATGAAAAAACATGTCTTATGTTTAGTGCCACTTCGGTATGGCTGTTCCATAGGAACTGAATTGCTACGGTTCTATATTTAAGAGATGAGGAATTATGTACATTATTTACGCTATTTACATTATCTACATTTGAGGGATATTTGTCCTCATCTTGTTTCTTGTTAACACATATGCCAATGGAGTTAACCACTATGCCAGATGCCCACAGGCATATGGTGTAGTGGTTAAGAGCATGGGCTACTAACCCCAAGAATCCGAGTTTCATTCCAAGCAGTGACTGAACAACAATAATAATAATAATAATTTTTTGAACCAGTTGAAGACACACAAAATGTCGAAATATCGTTCACTAGATAACAATGGCACTTTTCTTTTAATTTTGACTAATAATAATAATAATAATAATAATAATAATAATTATAATAATAATAATAACATCGATAAATACCTTAGGAATGAGAACCCAGGTTCAAAATTTCCCCAAGACCCCTGAAGAAGGCTGGAGGGTATATCTGCCGAAATGTTGTGTTAACAACAAACAAGATGAGGACAAATATGAATTACTACTGTTTTAACTCCAGGAGAACGCCTTCACCAGGTGATTAATCAATGCAATCTGCACCTGATAAATATTGCATGTAAGGGAGTGAACCCCTACTGTCTTTCAGTGACAAGACCACCAGACCGTATGGTTTCAAGCTCCTTGTGCTCATCCTCAGTGGTGGATATCCATCTGCTAGAAATAGCATAATTCTTTTATTCTTTTATTTGTTTCAGTCATTTGACTGTAGCCATGCTGGAGCACCGCCTTTAGTCGAACAAGTTGACCCTAGGACTTATTCTTTGGAAGCTTAGTACTTATTCTATTGGTCTTTTATCCGAACTGGTAAGTTACAGGGATGTTAAGTTAAGTTAAGTTAATTTTTTGGCTCAAAAAGCAAAAAGCAAGGCCATGTAGGGGGACATGTACAAGGAGGGTGTTCATGCAGAGTTCAGGCCATTTCTGGTCAAGAGAGATTTGAACCGAGCGGTCATCGGCATCTTCACTATCTCATCCGGCAGCTTATTCCACAGATCCGCAACCCTGACGGAGAAATACACCAACATCAGTTGTCAGCAGGAGTGGAAGTAGTTGCAGAAGCGGTGGCATATGTAAAAGCGGAAGTTGTGGTGGAAGTAACAGTGAAAGTGGCAGCAGCAGAGGTGGTGGAAGCAATAGTAGCAGGGGCCTGGTAACAGCAATGGTGGTGGCAGCAGCAGCAACAATGATAGAGTCAGAGGTAGTGGTGGCAGCAACAAAGGCATTAGCAGCAACAGTGACAAGCAACACCATGGCAGTGGTAGTGGCAGCAGCGGCAGAGCCAGGGGTAGTGGTGGCAGCAACTAAGGCAGTAGCAGCAACAGCAGCAGTAAAGGTAGCATCCTCAGCAACAGCAGATGCAATTGCATTGGCAGCATCAGTGGTTGCTTGGACAATAGTGGATGTTTGGCCAAAGGCTAATGGTCAACAGTCAACTTAGAACTGGATGAGACAGGAGTAACACATTTAACTCTTTCATTACCTACCGGACTGAAACCGCCTCTGGCTCTCTAGTACAAATGTCTAGTTTTCATAAGTTTTGAATTAAAATCTTCCACTCCAAACCTTAGTCATAATTTATGTTCCTAACACTAGCTTAATGATAACTCTCTCTTTACTCTTTTTTCCTTGTTTCAGTCATTTGACTGCGGCCATGCTGGAGCACCGCCTTTAGTCGAGCAAATCGACCCCGGGACTTTATTCTTTGTAAGCCCAGTACTTATTCTATCTGTCTTTTTTGCCGAACCGCTAAGTGACGGGGATGTAAACACACCAGCATCGGTTGTCAAGCAATGCTAGGGGGACAAACACAGACACACAAACACACACACACACATACATATATATATATATATATATATACTATATACATATATATACGACAGGCTTCTTTCAGTTTCCGTCTACCAAATCCACTCACAAGGTTTTGGTCGGCCTGAGGCTATAGTAGAAGACAGTTGCCCAAGGTGCCACGCAGTGGGAATGAACCCGGAACCATGTGGTTGGTAAGCAAGCTACTTACCACATAGCCACTCCTGTGCCTATAGCTAAGTTATTTTACTCAATTCTTTGTTATATTTGAAACTAGCAGTATCGCCCGGCGTTGCTCAGGTTTGTTTCAACCCTTTTTAATTGGAATTTTTGAAAAGTAAAAATTTTGCATTATGTAGTTTGTTATTCTCTTTAAGTGAACATTTTTCTGGTTGAAATACACTGAAAAATGGCAACACAGCAGTCAAAAAATCGTAAAAAATAGGGATTTTCATATAAAAAAAGCACCTTTTGGATGTAAATAATTTTTGGTGTTAACATGGTCCAATTTGAATTTTATCTTCTACAGAAGGAAGAGCAAGCCTTCTTCTATCATACTCTGAATTTTGGTCAACTTGCGCCGCAGGGTCTCGGAGGAGATAGTGTTAGTTGAAGGCTACCAAACCTGCCATACACAGACAACTTCAGCTATATATATAGAGAGAGATTCATTGAAAGAAACACAGAGCATCTCAAAATAAATACGGTAACGAAAGGGTTAATATGGCTATCCAATAGATTTTATATCAGGAACCAATTTACTTGAATTTCAAGAATGTTGTTTCTTTCTTATGAAGATCAAAGACAGAAGTTATTAAAGCTCCTTTTTTTTCTTTTTTTTTAAATCCTGTTAGCATGTGATGTAAAGGTGTTACCTACAACTCTTATACACACCTCCAATATATAATTTATTAAAATCGGTATCCTGAATTAGAGTTTAAAATCTCTCGAAAATACCATTGTTCTCTTTAAACACAGCAAAAACTTTAGTATTCCACAATTATTGTATTTGGTTCAATTTTAAAAAAATTAAAAAATAAATAAAATAATAATTATAAGAAAATTGACTTTTTTCATCTTCAAATATGAAATTGGTTTTATTGTAGGTGTGAAAATTAATCAAACATTTCTAAGGGATGCAGTACATAGAAAAGGTTGTGAACCATTATATAAGGTCAAAGAGTCACTGCATTTGCTCTATTATGTCAGAATATGCAATATTCCAATGTAGAATGAATCACCACAATATATAATATATATATATATATATATATATATATATATATATATATATATATACTCTTTTACTTGATCAGTCATTTGACTGTGGCCATGCCTTTAGTCGAGCAAATCGACCCCAGACTTATTCTTTGTAAGCCTAGCACTTATTCTATCCATTCTCTTTTGCTGACTGCTAAGTTACGGGGACGTAAACACACACCACTATCAGTTATCAAGCGATGTTGGGGGGGTCAAACACATACATATGTATATATTATATATATATATATACATATATACGATGGGCTTCTTTCAGTTTCCGTCTACCAAATCCACTCACAAGGCTTTGGTCAGCCCAAGGCATAATTCGAGCGTGATCATTACCAGCGTCGCCTTACTGGCACTTGTGCTGGTGGCACACGAAAAAAACATTCAAGCGAAGTCGTTGCCAGTACCGCCTGACTGGCACGTAAAAGCACCCACTACACTCTCGGAGTGGTTGGTGTTAGGAAGGGCATCCAGCTGTAGAAACTCTGCCAGATCAAGATTGGAGCCTGGTGCAGCCATCTGGTTAGCCAGTCCTCAGTCAAATCATCCGACCCATGCTAAATTGGGAAGCGGACGTTAAACAATGATGATGATGATATACATACATACATATATATATATGTATATATACATTCAATAATGAGGGTTAAAAAAATTTTAGATATTAATTCAATAATACCCTTATTTTAACACCAAGCGACCTAGCACAATAAACCAGGGATATATTTACGGATATATATGTATATATATATATATAAAGTTAATCCAAACAAGAAAGCACAAAAAAACACAACAACGCGAGGACGTGGAACAAATATAGTATTATTGGACGCTCAGGAAAGAAGGAAAGAAGGAGGGTTTAACGCTTCGAGCGGAGCCCGGACGCTCAGGAAAGAAGGAAAGAAGGAGGGTTTAACGCTTCGAGCGGAGCCCTTCATCGGAAACATAGGAGAAGGAAAGATCCAGAGAAGGGAAGACAGAGGGGAAAAAATCACCAACGGTACACACGCGGTCACATATATATGTATATATGTCTATGTATATACATATATATATGTATATATATCATCAACATCATCATCATCATCATCGTTTAACGTCCGTTTTCCGCGCTAGCACCGGTTGGACGGTTTCGACCGAGGTCTGGGGAGCCAGGGGCTGCCCCAGGCTCCAGTCTGGTCTGGCAGTGTTTCTACAGCTGGATGCCATTCCTAACGCCAACCACTCCGCGAGTGTAGTGGGTGATTTTTACGTGCCACCTGCACAGAAGCCAGTCGGGGCGGTGCTGGCATCGGCCACATTCGGATGGTGCTTTTTATGTGGGGGGGGTGCAGAAATATAGGGGAGCACCAGTGGAGGGGTGGGTGTTCGAGAGAAACGATGACAGGTTCTAGACAAGTAGAACGTAGGATATCACGAGAGGGGTGATGCATGGTGAAATAGCGTATTGAAGAGGGGGGTTCGAAGAGTAGACACCTATAATGGTGGTGGGAGAAGCGACATCCAGTATAGATGGAGCAAAAATATAGAGATATCCAGTATTGGTGGTGGGGGTGGGCAAGGGCGGGTGCACCGCGAATACGCGAAGGTTGATAGACGAGAGAGCGAGGGCTTCGAGAAGTGAAAAAGGTTGATAGACAAGAGAGCGAGGACTTCAAGAAGTGAAACATAGACATACACACACACACACACACACACACACACACACACACACACACATTTAACACATATATAATACAGGCTGCTTGTTTCAAATTTCAGTTTCTCCAGGAGGAATACTAATCATATTGACTGGCAGCCTGTTTAGAAGAACAGATTTTGGATGTAACCACGTCTCTTATTTGTTTATTTCTACAAAGCTATTAATCTGTCAAGTTTAATAACACATACTTGGAATACAGTGTTGATAGGGTGGCATGTCAATGTGTACTAATGATAATGTACCTACGTGTTGATTGACATAGCATTTATGTCAATATGAAGGAGTTTTCCAACACAGATTCGTATCAAAAGTGTTAATGCATAAGATTGTAATTGTGTTAAGTATCATGTTGAAATTAAGCCGCAGAAATATGTCAACATAGTAAAGATCAATAGGGATTCTTTTATTTTCTGCTCTAGGCACTAAGCCTGGAAATTTGAGGGAGGGGCCCCTGTTGATTAGATCGACCCCAGTATGCAACTGGTACTTAATTTATCGACCCCGAGAGGATGAAAGGCAAAGTCGACCTCGGTGGAATTTGAACTCAGAATGTAAAGATAGATGAAATACCTATTTCTTTACTAACCACAAGGGGCTAAACACAGAGAGGACAAACAAGGACAGAAAATTTGAGGCAGGGGCCCAGTCGATTAGATTGGCCTAGTATGCAACTGGTACTTAATTTATTAACCCTGAGAGGATGAAAGGCAAAGTTGACCTCCGTGGAATTTGAACTCAGAATGAAAAGATAGATGAAATACTTATTTCTTTACTAACCACAAGGGGCTAAACACAGAGAGGACAAACAAGGACAGACAAATAGATTAAGTCGATTATATCGACCCCAGTGTGTAACTGGTACTTATTTAATTGACCCTGAGAGAATGAAAGGCAACATCGACATCAGGAATTTGAACTCAGAATGTAAAGATAGATGAAATACTATATATATATATATATACATATATATATATATATACATATATAAATATATATATATATATATAAATATATATTATATATAGCAAAATAATTGAGATTCAGATGAATTAGGTACCTACGTTGAGACACCAAAAATTAGTGCAGAATTATCTGCATAGTTTCAAGAAAAGTGACTAATTCAAAATAAGCAACATGATATCCAGAGGTGATGCAGTACAACCGTTTCAAGCAACTCCATTTAATTGAACAATGCAATCATTACATCAATTTAAATCCAGAACTATCCTCAGCCACATAAATAAATAAAATAGATAGAATTCTATTTATTAATGCAGCTGAGGATAGCTCTGCATTTAAATTGATGTAATAATTGCATTGTTCAATTAAATGGCGTCGCATGAAACTGTCGTACTACATCACCTCTGGATATCCTGCTGCTTTTTTTTTATTTATATATAATGTATATCTAAATATATATATATATCTATATATATATATATATATATATATATATATATATATATATTATATAATATAATATTAGGGAGTATAACTCCAAACTTACAGGGACCAATTGGAATTTAGTATTAAATCAAATTCACATATGACTATATAAATATGAATTAGAGAAAAACATTATTACGCAACTCAAACAGTGATAGACATAAACCAATACATAAATAACAAGTGATATATATAATTAATATAATATATAAAAAATATATATATATAATTTTTTTTTCAAAAAGTATAAAATGAATGATAAATATAATATAATAAGTAAAAACACTACGTACGTTTCATGGCTATAATTAAATTCGAATTACAATTAAGTTTAAATTCAATTGAAACAAATTCGAATTAAAATTATAGTCAATCTTCAGGTTAATGACACAGACAGTGTGTCATTAGCCAGCTGGAAGAGATGTCTCTCTTTGGCTATAAACAACAGTAGCATCATGCCATATGGGTCTGCCACATTAGATGGCAAATATACTTCACGGTATGTATATATATATATATTATATATATATTATTATATATATATATGTATATGTTATATGTGTATATATTACTCTTTTACTTGTTTCAGTCATTTGACTGTGGCCATGCTGGAGCACCGCCTGTAGTCGAACAAATCGACCCCAGGACTTATTCTTTGTAAGCCTAGTACCTATTCTATCTATCTCTTTTGCTGAACCACTAAGTTACAGGGACGTAAATACACCAGCATCTGTTGTCAAACATGAACCCGGAACCATGTGGTTCGTAAGCAAGCTACTAACCACACAGCCATTCCTACACCTATATATATATATATATATATAGTGTGTGTGTGTGAAGGCACATGGCTCAGTGGTTAGGGCATTCAGCTCAGCTCGTGATCATAAGGTTGTGAGCTCAATTCCTAGCAATGTGTTGTGTCCTTGAGCAAGACACTTTATTTCACATTGCTCCAAGTCCACTCAGCTGGCAAAAATGAGAAATACCTATATTTCAAAGGGCCAGCCTTGTCACGCTCTGTGTTGTGCTGAATTTCCTGAGAACTACATTAAGGATACACGTGTCTGTGGAGTACTCAGCCACTTGCACATTAATTTGACAAAAAGGCTGTTCCATTAATCGGATCAACCGGAACCCTTGCCACCACAACCAGCAGAATGCCACCAGTTAAATATATATAAATGTGTGTGTTTGTGTGTTTGAACCCAACCATCACTTGACAATTAGCATACTTCGTCTATATCCTCATAACTTAGCAGTCCAGCAAAAGAGACTTTTACAAAAACATATAAGTACTGGTATTGATTTGTTCATCTAAATACTTCAAGGTAATCAAAGGCATTCCAGCTATGACCATCCCTTCATATACATCCTTTTCTTTTTCTGTTTTTTTTTTTTTTTTGTGGGAAGTGGGGACTGCTGCCTGAGAATAAATTATCTAATTCTTGTATAGTTTAAGACAATTGAGTTTGATTTGAGAGTTATTTGACAGCTATTTTCAGCAGGTCAAACAACACTGCAGAGATGCCCTGGTTTGTTTAAGACAGAAAATTGTGATTTGAGGGGTATTTGACTATTTTTTAACAATTTATATGGCTGTGTAGAAGCCACCTACTTCATTTTCTTGATTTATTTTTTGCCATTGTCTTGATTTTTTTATTGATTTGAGAGTTATTTGACAGCTATTTTCAGCAGGTCAAGCAACACTGCAGAGATCCCCTGGTTTGTTTAAGACAGCAGATTGTGATTTGAGGGATATTTGACTATTTCTAACAATTTATATGGCCATATAGAAGCCACCTACCTCATTTTCTAGATTTTTTTATTGCCTTTGTTTTGATTTTTTTTTATTGATTTGAGAGTTATTTGACAGCTATTTCAGCAGGTCAAACAACACTGCAGAGATCCTCTGGCTTGTTTAAGACAGCCAATTGTGATTTGAGGATATTTGACTATTTTTCTTGATTTTTTTATTGTCTTTGTTTTGATTTTTTTATTGATTTGAGAGTTATTTGACAGCTATTTTTTCAGCAGGTCAAACAACACTGCAGAGATCCCCTGGTTTGTTTTAGACAGCAAATTGTGATTTGAGGGATATTTGACTATTTTTAACAATTTATATGGCCATATAGAAGCCACCTACCTCATTGTCTTGATTTATTTTTGCCACACCCCTTCATACTACAAAATATTTCGAAATAGATTGATTATAATTTCTTATTTAGAATTAAATCATACACACTGTGCTGTAATATACAGATATACACATAATATATTACCTAATATATACCGTTCACACAGAAACCACATGCACACACGTCTATACACCGAATACATAGATCCATAACGTAAGCATAGGTACGTGTGTTTTTCTAACGAGTGTGTGTAGTTTTGCACGGTGTGTGTGTGTGTGTGTGTGTGAGAGAGAGAGAGGAGACAGACAAACAGACAGACAGACAGACAGCCAGACAGAGGTGTGCACTACATTGCTTTATCTGCACAAGTATTATCTACCAGCCTTTCTAGTTGTTCACCTGTCCATTACCTATCTATTTCCTGTCTATATATATATATTATATATACCTCTGTGCCAGGTAATACCAGTATACATACATACAAACATACATACATACCAACA
>NW_021825364.1:12500-15923 GCF_006345805.1 Octopus sinensis | reverse complement strand
GGAGTTATGGTTCTTTGGAGCAGAAAATTTGCACAACATATTAATGGTTATTTAAGAGGGGTTAAAGAACTAATGAAGTGCTTTCACAATGTTTTTCTATTTACCTTTTGATGTATCCTTCTCTCCCTTCTTCTCTCTTGTACATACATACATACATGTATGTATGTATATGTATGTATGTATGTATGTATGTATGTATGTATGTATGTATGTAAGAATGTGTATGTGGATATATATATATATATATATATTACGTTTAAATACATACGCATAGCTATAATATATATGTATATTATATATATATAGTATAAATATGTATATATGTATATATATATATATATAGATATACATATATTATATATATATATATATAGCATATATATATTATAATATACATATATATATATATAATATATATATAAGCATATGCGTACATATGTAATTAATCATATCCATATACTTATATATATATATATCGCTAAAACAGCTGTACATGTATATATATATATATATGTATGTATATGTGTATATATATAATATATATATAAATTACATATATAATACATATACCATATATATATTAATATATATACTTATATATATATATATATATATAATTGTGTGTGTAAGTGTGTATGTGTGTGGGTGTTTGGGTTTACATACATACAAACATACATAAATACTCACACATATAAATATATATCTTATGGCGTACACACATTCGTGCCGACCACTAATTTCATAAGGGGGCGATGCACACTTTTATTTTTATATTTATCTGGAAGAACGGACACGGAAGAGAAACCGTTTTGTGAACACCCAATCATTGTAGATAAATGAACGTCCACAACTAGCAAATATATTATATATCAAAAGAACTTAATAGGAAAAAAAGTGGGTTGTATATGTTAGAGTTTATTAATGGCAGAAATGAAACAACACGATAACTAGACAAAGAACATCAATACCAGCAATGGCGACAACTCAGTATCATGAATATTAATATTAATATTAGAAGCAATTTAGAACAACGATTTAAATTGCTACAAAGTATAATCCATGTGTGTGTGTGTGTTTGTGTGCATATGCCTGCATATATATGCATATGTATCGAAACTTGCGTGTTGGTATCTCTCTCTCTCTCTCTATCTCTCTATCTCTCTATCTATCTATCTATCTATCTATCTATCTATCTATCTATCTATCTATCTATCTATCTATCTGACTCTGTCTATTTATATGTATATACGTATGTATGTATGTATATACGTACTGAGATATATGTGTATAAGTGTATATATATGTATATATATATAAAGAGAGAGAGAGAGAGAGAGAGAGAGATACCCCACACATATATATATATATATAACTAAAAGAAAGAGAGATACAGATAGGCTGGTAATTATACCTACATTCTTACGCAATCACACTCATTTATATATAGATATATGCATACATATGTATAGACATATATATTATAAATATATAATATATATATATATATTATATATATTAGTATATGTATATATAATATATATATCTATCTATATATATATATATATATATATATATATATATATATATATTAATATATGTATATGTATATATATATATATATATATATTAATATATGTATATATATATATATACAAATATTAATATACACATATATTAATATACATGTAGTTGTATAATTCTAAATGAATGTATGGTGTATATATTTGTTTTTATTTTTAGCATATATCAATAGATAGACACCTATATTAATAAATGAATGAATCTGAGGAGCTTACATATATTAAAATCATATCACACATACACACACACCACACACACACACACACACACACACACACACACACACGCATATATACATATACCACAAATGCTATATATCGTATACGTGATGTATCACACACATGATATTACATACATTAACAGGATCAGAGCATAAAAGTTATAACTTTTAACCAAATTCTTTAATCATCTCCGTTTTGCGTGATTCTAATCTGCGAAATATGGATAGACAAAAATGAGTAAAAATCATAAAAGAGTAAAAAAACAACATAGACGCTGATGGTAATAAATCAGAAAATAAATTAGTGATGTCATATCATTTTTCTATACTAAATACACGTTCCTACTTGTCTGTATATTGTAAGTATATGTATGTATGTTTGTGTAGTAATAATATTAATAATAATGATATAATAATAATAAAAATAAAAGTAATAATAATAATAATAATAATACTAATAATAATAATAATACTAATAATAATAATGATAATAATAAGGATAGCAAAAGGGGCTGATTGCCACCTAACTCAGATACCAGGAAACCCCAAAATGGCAGAAATTCAAAAGATAGTGCTCATGGGAACTGCTCATATCCTACGCAAAATACTTACTATGTAATCTCAAGGTTTAAAACAAACATAATTTTCGTATGGTTTTTTTTATTGACATCCACTAGTACAACACAAAAAAACAACCAAATATATGGCACACTAGGCATAACAACAACGTGAACATCCAACCTGTTGTCTCTTGAGGTCTCCGGGTGAGACTTGAAGCCAACTTGTACAAATGTAAAGCAAAAGTCAAACATAGGATAATAATAATGATAATAATAATAATAAATAATAAATAATAAACAATAATAATAATAATAATAATAATAATAAATAATAAATAATAAATAATAACAATAATAATAATAATAATAATAATAATAATAATAATAATAATAATAATAATGATAATAATAATAATGCACGTTTAAATATTTGTTGTGCAAGATTTTTTATGTGAAGTCGTGTGTTGAAACAGATATTGTTATATTTCGGAATGGTCATATTGCCAGTTTAGCCAATAAAAACACACGCACTATATATTTGGTGTTATTTTGCTTCAGTGATATTTATTTTTTACATTAATCTTAATCTTATTTCGGCCAAAGTTCTTTCGTCACACTGATGCGGTCACAGGAGTGTGACGAAAGAACTTGGCCGAAATAAGATTAAGATTAATGTAAAAAATAAATATCACTGAAGCAAAATAACACCAAATATATAGTGCGTGTGTTTTATTGGCTAAACTGGCAATATGACCATTCCGAAATATAACAATAATAATAATATTAATATAATAATAATAATAATGATAATAATAATAATATTAATAATAATAATAATAATAATAATAATAATAATAATAATAATAATAATAATAATAATAATAACAAAAATAAATATAATAATAATAATAATAATAATAATAATAATAATAATAATAATAATAATAATAATAATAATAATTTATTCTTTTATTGGTCACAAGGGCTCAGATACAATACCATTAAAAATCATATAACAATATGAAACAAAAATATGATGATACAATGGATTTTCGTGTGTAC
>NW_021825364.1:0-7500 GCF_006345805.1 Octopus sinensis | reverse complement strand
ACAACAGCACACGTTTGTGTGCGTAGTGAGAGCTAGTTGTGACCTTCATGAAGCAGTGTGCCGAACAACGTCGCTGTGTTTACTTCGCTAAGTTGTAAAATCTGTGTATTTGCGATCACGTGTATGCATAGAGAAGAGGTTGGAACAGAGACCCAACGTGAAATTTTGCTTTAAACTTGAGGAGTCTGCTACAGTGACATTGGGAATGCTTTGGCAAGCTTAGCGGGTTGAGGCAATGTTTCGTGTGGTACATGTCATTCAAAAGTGGAAGATCATCCCAAGAAGATGATGAGCAATCTGGAAGAGCTGCCACGGGAGTGGAAAAATAAATCCATCGGCTTGGGCATGAGGATCGTCGCCGGACAAGCAAAGAAGTTTTTAAGTGTTTGAGGGAGAACATTCGGAGAAAGCAACGGTTCTGTGGAGCGCAAAGAATTGGATTCTTCAAAACGACAATGTTCCCTGTCACCGTGTTCTCCTCACTCGTGAGTTTCTCGACTAAAAACATGACATTGCTTTCGCACCCGTCCTATTCGCCAGATATAGCATCTGCGGATTTCCGTCTCTTCTCCAACATAGAAATACAGCAAAAATGTCACCGTCTTAACACCATTGTCGAGATCAAGAGCGTATCTCGGAAAATCATCAACTCACGGAAAATGTAGGATGTTAAAATTTAGGTGCGGAGGCGCGTGGCTTAGTGGTTAAGGTGTTGAACTCATGATCGTAAGGTTGTGGTTTCGATTCCTGGACCGGGCAATGCGTTGTGTTCTTGAGCAAACCACTTCATTTCACGTTGCTCCAGTCCGGGAACTTGTCCGGGAACCTTTTGATACCACCTCGTATAATACAAACTTAGCTAATTTAAATTTTCGTTTTAAATGCTAATAAGCACAATGTACTTTATTTCGAATTTAAAACCCTCTCTATTGTAATCCTTATATGTATTTAAACTTGCCTGCATCACTAGAGCTATTAATTCAAATATTATTTTTCTTATCAGTTTTAATCATATCCTACCATCAAGTGATGAAAATTCATACATATTAATCGACTTACTTACCAAGATCATTTTAATAATTTTAAGTCAGATCGTATATTCCATAAGAAATTAATTCCTAGAAATTCCAATATCATAATCAATATTCCTATACTTGATGTCTTAAAAAGAAGGAGCAGGATATTCGATGAAGGCTTGACAGCTGTTTCTAGCAAACGGTACGACGTTATAGAGATTTTAGTGTGTGTCAATAAGGAATGAAGAAAGGGATATTTCGTTACCATTTTTAGAAGATACGGCATGGAATATTGTCAGTGAACAGGTCGCGATCTCAAAGCGACGAAAATATTTTGACAAATTAAATTTAAATGTTGAAGTGAATCTAACGGTTTTTGTGTGTTTCTTAAATGCTGCAATTGTTTTCGTTCCAGCACACGATCTCAGACCAAGACACTTGCTATGCAAGTACATTTCCGTAATTTTAAAAGATTCAACGAGCAAAAAGTGCCGCTTGTGTCGAGTAACCTACTAATTTCGTTTTTATTACGGTAGGTTATAAAGTGTACGGGAGGATAGGCTGCTATGTCTAGGATATATCTTAGGACTACATTGTCACCGGTTCGACCAAAAAGATATACTTCAACAAATTACTGAAATAACGACAAAATATCGAAATTAATTATTTTAATGGATACACATGTTCATAAGCATGCATATATATTGGTGTGATTATACATATATAGACATACATATACATATATATATATATATATATATATATATATATATATATATATGATGTTAGTATGTATATATGTATGTATATATGTATATATATATATATATATATATGTATATATATATATTTTTGTATACATATATATATTTTATAGACACAATACAAACATATTTATGCGTATTATACATAGGTGTTTGTAGTTATGTATATATACAAATATACATATATACAATATATCTATATATATATATATATATATATAATATATATATATATATATATATATATATAGATAGATAGATAGATATAGATATAGATATACGAATATTTAGAAACACGCTGACACACAAGCACACATACATAGATACATAGTGTGTGTGTGTGTGTGTGTATACGTACAGACATGTAAATGACAAATGTGTGACGACGGTGGCGACGGTGGTATATTTGAAAGCATTGTGTGATATCGAATTAAATATATATGCATACAAACAGTAGGAACAAAGAAACGTTTGTACTGATTCAAAGCAAACGTACTGTTGTAAATAATTTAAATGTGCGAAAATGGCAATACATGGAAACGGCTTCAAAGGGAAACTCGCTGGCAAAACATAGCAAGTAACTTTACGATGAATATGGCGCGTTGTTTGTTCTGAACAGCGCTCAATGTACGGACAATAGGCATGAACGGATGTGCAACGAACACGCATGCTCACACACTCTGAGTCACAAACATACAAAGACGTACGCAGACGTACGCAAACACACATACGCACAAAGTGCAGAAACATAAAGTCTCTACGTTACAGAAAAATGTAACAACACTTGACATTTAGCTCTAGCAAAGCCGGTCAATTGTAACAGCTGTTGAGTATTTCGATGCACCGATACATGTAAGCCATGTACGTCATTCATTTTAATCAATGGCGAATTTCACAGCTTATGCAACTTCGCTGCAAATTTATTTGCTTCAATGTATATCTCATTCCTGGTGAACAATTGCTGATTGTGTATCACGAACCATTGCGTGTAAAAATAATGTCATGCTATACCCCATAAGTGGCTACCAAATGCATGTTATGCGAAATTGGCAAACTTTTGGTTGAGGTTGCATTTGTGTTTCATGTAGAATACAGGCCTCGTGAAAGATGTTTTACGTCAGGTTTTGGAAAAGTTCTTGCTGCCAGGATCGAGTTTTCATCTATCAAACTTCCTCTGCAAAATTTGGATAAAGTAGAAAAAAGAATAATTCTAAATTACCATTTGGAATTTCTAATCCCGCCTAGTGTTTTGTATGGATAGTTATCTCCCTTTAATTAAGGGCTATAGCCAGACACCGCCGCATGTATTTGAATAATTTTAGCTATGACTTCACGACAATCTTCTTTAAATATTTGACAATTGCAATGTCGCTTATGTGTTTATGAGTGATTGTTCATTCGTCAACTCGAAAGGTGATCTATGGAGCTTGCCAGCATGGAAAGAATTTAACACATACGGCAATATATCTAAAACAGTTTGCTAAATTGTTTGTTGCTCACTTTGAAACAACTGGCTACTGAAAGACATTGTATACGAGTTAGAAGTTCCCTACAAACCTCTCTCAACATTTACTCTTTACGTAAACGATGAGAACCTTCAATTATTCTTTCAATTCCTAAGATATGAATGTTCTATGAAGTGAAATTTGTAGTCCATGAATTTCTTAGAGACAGTCTCAAGGAAATATAAAATTAAGGGAGAGTTAGGCCTTCGAACGAACAAACAAAGATTGAGTGGACATACGGAGTAAACAATCGACAAAGCCAAACATTAAGGGCCGTTAGGTCAAGACGAATTGTAATGGGTAACGCCTGGGAGAATTTCTTTCAAGAAAGTAGAATAATTAGAAGAGAAGAAAATAGTAGAAGAAAAATGTCAGGAGCTGAGAGAAATGACATCCAGCCCGATGAACATCTAGTCCAGGAAAAACAGAGGCAAAAGAAACGGCATGTAGTCACATGTGAGTAACAGAGGCAGAGGGGAAGGGAGACAAGAGAGAGGATGAGGGAAAGAAACCAAAGGAGTGAGAAGGGAGGAGGAATGACATTCTTCCTCAGTAGAAATAACATATTGACTTAATAGCTAAGAATTTCTTTCAATGATTGACTCAAGTCCGACGAGATTATTCGGCCATATGATGATGTGGAGTTGAAATAATAGCGAAATATCGCTGTCCATCGTTCTCGCTCATCTACAGGGCGAGCTGCTGCACCTCGCTTGATGTATTCAATGTCTGTTTTTAACATCGGATCCTGAATGTGACTTTTCCCCTGACGCAATCCCGTAGGTAATAAGCGCGTAACCAAAACACATGCATTCAGGGTTTAACATAGCTAATACGTGTGTATATCTGCGTGGGTTTCTGCATGTAGGTACTGATATAAGATAGAAAATCAGCGGAAGAATGCACATTATAAAATTTACAGGAGTGGCTGTGTGGTAAGTACCAATCACATGGTTCCGAGTTCATTCCCACTGTCTGGCACCTTGGGCAAGTGTCTTCTACTATAGTCTCAGGCCGACCAAAGACTTGTGAGTGGAATTGGTAGAGGGAAACTGAAAGAAGCCCGTCGTATATATGTATATATATGTATGTGTGTATATGTTTTGTGTCTCTTTGTCCCCCAACATCGTTTGACTACCGATGGGGGTGAGTTTAAGTCCCCGTAACTTAGCAGTTCGGCAAAGAGACTGATAGAATAATTACTAGGCTTCCAAAGAATAAGTCCTGGAGTCAATTTCCCCGACTAAAAGCGGTGCTCCAGCATGGCCGCAGTCAAATGATGAAACAACTAAAAGAGTAAAGGAGTAAAAAAGAGTATTAATACTCTAGAACCCAGGCAGCATGCTAACAAATACCAACAATTCTTCAACTAGGATTAGAATCCCAAATGATGCACCATCATTTTATTTTGCCGTACGTGGGTATTTATTTGTGCGTGAATGTATATATGTATGTATATTCAAAAATCTAATAAAATTTTCACTTGGTTACTTCTAAAGAAAGATGCATTACGTGATGCTAGCACGAAGTACTGAAGTCAAATTTAGAATCAGATGCGATACATCCATATAATAGTAAGGGAAAAGAACAGGGAACATAAAGTTACATATTTAACTATAAAGTATGGTTTATTATAATCCCCAGAATCTGCTTCAATACAAATATATTTAAAGGAAAAAAATGCTCGCTGTAAGAATATCAATTCGTAATCTTCTGTGAATTACAGGGCATTCATTAGATATACATGCCAACGATAAAGTGTAAGGTTTATGGACGATACGAAGAACGGTAAAGAACGCGAACGTTACTCTTATTTTTAAGGAAGATCCGTAGTGTCAAGAGATCGTAAAATCCTAGTTTAAAAAGCGCAGGGTGTTCTAAATAGCAGATGTTTTTATAACAGCTGAAGAAACACTAAATATATAAGACGGTTTAATGCTAATGTATATTCCGAATTGTTCGTTGAAAACTCTGGCAGAGCAATGAAAATCCATCCTATAGTAGCTTGTGTGCGGCTGCGCAGACGTGTGTATACGCATGTGTCAGCGAGCGTACGTTTATGAGAGTAGGTTTGTATGAGCTTCGGGGTTTTATTCACTATGCACCACTATGCACCACTATATACACATCGAGCATATATTGAATTATCAAAGATATGAATTTTTTTTATTTATCCAGAGTATTTTATGGTAATATTTGGAAAGTATATCTATACCTACCAAATATCCTGTCTTCTATCTATCTCTCTCTCTCTCTCTCTCTCTCTCTCCCTGTATATATATATATATGTGTGTATATATATATATGTATATATATATATATATATATTTATATATTCATATAATAGAAATATGCTTCAAAAAGAAAATAGAAACTACCACACACACACCACACACACACACACATATATATATATATTATATATATATATACAAATGTGTATATATATGTTTGTGTGTGTGTATATGTGTGCATATATGTTCGCTATCCTTACCCATATATATATATATATATGAGTATATATATATATATTTATATAGACAGGTAGATTGATAGATAGATAGATAGATAGATAGACAGATAGATAGATAGATAGATATAGATAGATAGATAGATAGATAGATAGATAGATAGATAGATAGATAGAGAGAGAGAGAGACAGAGATATATATGCCTCTTTCTATCAATCGTTTCATCTATCTATATAAAGCCATGAATATTCATATGTATATATATATATATATATGTATGTAGATGAGTGTATGTATGCCTTTTTATGGGAGGATGGCATCTTTACATTTTAGTGCAAATACAATGCAGAATGAAATATAAAGCCTCGCTGTCATTAAGAAGGGAACCATTTCAAAGTTTATTGAGACCCTTTAAGTTATACAACGGAGGAACAATTTAGACATTTACACCTTGACAGAAATTGCCTAAACGGAATCAAGTTTCAACGACTTCTCTAAGTTATTTTCGATCATCGCTCCCTAGCTACATCGAACACACACTCACTAAGATTCGAAAGAGGAGAGTAAGAGGAAATAAGCGAGAACAAAGGAGCGTATTGTCAGATCTGAAGAGGCCCCTTTTTTCTCAAACTCCTTGCTGTTTAGGAATCTAAACTGCAAAAGTGCATCCATTAAATGCTCGCAATTGTTATAACGTTTTATGCTATAAAATCGAGGTAACATATCCATCGTTACTGGAAAATAGATATCACGATAGTGATACGATTTCTTTATATCCTGTTTTTTCTGTTTTCTTTTTGTTGGCATCTCGGCCCCGCCATCTGCAAAATATTGCATGCACATACGAATAATGTTCACAAGTTCTGGGATCCAACGACTGGAGATGTCACGTGCTCTCAACTAACCTATATTTTAAAATTTATACTACCCACAAGGGGCTGAACATAGAGGGGACAAACAAGGACAGACAAAGGGATTAAGTCGATTAAGGAAATCAATTCAAAGGCAAAGTCGACCTCGGCGGAATTTGAACTCAGCGTAACGGCAGACGAAATACCTATTTCTTAACTACCCACAAGGGCCTAAACACAGAGAGGACAAACAAGGACAGACAACGGATGAAGTCAATCACATCGACCCCAGTGTGTAACTGGTACTTAGTTTATCGACCCCGAAAGGATGAAAGGCAAAGTCGACCTCGGCGGAATTTGAACACATAATGTAGCGGCAGACGAAATACTGCTAAGCATTTCGCCCGGCGTGCTAACGTTTCTGCCAGCTCGCCACCTTATCTCAGGTAACCTATTGTATGACTGGTCCTCGTAGATGTGCACAGAGACTATCCAAGTGACACAGAGTGTTAAAAATTATGGTCCTGCTCCAGCGTGGCCGTTATAATAATGCATAACTCACTCAAACTACTTTCAAACGGATTTAATAGTAAACATATGTGTCAGTATGGCTGTGCGATTAAAATGAACTCTTTGCAACCACTTGATTCAGAGTTCAGTCCTATAGATGCCCCATTGGGTAAATGTCTACTTCTATATGATCCAGCACAATAGACCCCACTAAGGATATTTGATACATAGAACGTATGAGGAGGTCCAACATGTAGCGTAAACAACAAACTTTTGCACCAATAATCATCTTTTCCATTTTTAACACGAAGCCAGCAATTTCAGGGTTTCCCATTTCAACTATATGGGATGTAAGCATAATATAGTCCTGGATACACGGTATG
>NW_021825363.1:10000-15700 GCF_006345805.1 Octopus sinensis | reverse complement strand
GTAGTTACTCGCTGTTGTTTCCGATATTGTTTTTGGTGATGTTGGGGGTTGGACGGAGCTTCTCTTCTTTGCGTCTCCAGTCGCCATGTGGGTTCGTCTGGTATCTCAGATAGAAACCTCTCCATACGTTCCTTGAAAACTTCCACATCAACACCATGTAGATCTCTAAGGTTGCCTGGAAGGATGTTCAACAATCGCAGGCCCTTGAAATCCAGACTATTGCAGTACTGTGTCCTTATTTTAGATGGGGAAGTTCGAGGATTGGTTTAGCTGTCGAAATTGGGGACTAAACCCTCCAAGATCCTCCAAATCATCTCATCTCTCTCTCGTCTTCTCTCGTCTTCTCTCGTCTTCTCTCTCGTCTTCTCTCTCGTCTTCTCTCGTCTTCTCTCGTCTTCTCTCTCGTCTTCTCTATCGTCTTCTCTCTCGTCTTCTCTCCAGGGAAAAGAGACTCAGCTCCTTTAGCTTCTCCCAGTAGACCATCTTTTGCATCGAGTCAATCTTCTTTGTGTATTTGCGCTGGATTCACACTCTCCGAGGAACATCGTTGGGAGCAGCAGCCCGAGCGGCTGAGAACGGTGCCATAGGAGTAGCAGGGCTTCCCTTTTCCTGGTTCTGAATGCCCTCAGAATCCATCCAGCCACTCACAGGAAGTGTTGCCATCTTGGTCACATGCACATTGAATGTTGCATCATTGCTCATGTGAACCCCCAGGTCACGTGCCAACTCTGACTCTGGGATCGTATTGTCTTCTGGTCCAGTGTATTCCAATTTTAGCCTGGTGTTGGACCAATAGTGGGTGCCTGAAATTTCAATGCATTGAACTGCATGTTATTTATGTTAACCCATTTGTAGATTTAGTTCAGGTCTTTCTGCAGATTTTGGATGTCCTCTGGGTTCGTAACTGCCTGCGATACTTTTGTGTCGTCAGCATAACTGGTCAGATTGGCTGACTGTACCGCAGAACGCATGTCTGAGAGGACCACGACGAATTGTAGTGGCCTCAATAAGGTCCCTGTGGGACCCCGCTGAGAATTGGTGCCCTTCAGAAAACCATGCAGCCACCTCACAGTTTCCCGGTAATACCAAGGTTTCGCAGCTTGTGACATATCATGCCCCATGATCAACCTTGTCGAAAGCCTTGGCATATATATATATGTATATATGTATGTATGTATGTGTGTGTATGTATGTATGTGTGTATGTATGTATGTGTGTGTGTGTGTGTGTGTGTGTGTTATGTATGTATGTATGTATACGACAGACAGACAGACAGACAGATTGAGAGACAGACAGACAGATAGATAGATAGATAGATAAATAGATAGATAGATAGATAGATAGATAGATAGATAGATAGATAGATAGATAGATAGATAGATAGATAGATAGATAGATAGATAGATAGATAGATAGATAGATAGATAGATAGATAGATAGATAGATAGATAGATTCATCCTTCTTCATGGGTCCATTTTAAACACTTTCCAGAAATTGAACCTGCGACAAAGTTAGCAACGCCAGTCTCATGGCGTCTGCCTTCCCATGACGTCATCGTTTGATGTCACATGGCATCGGTCACATGACGTTGGTGATCTATGATCAAGAGAGACAGCGAGAAAGAAACCCTTTTCCGTTCGACCGCCACAGACTTTACAGACAAATGCCTGTCGCTCTCCCTAAACATGCTTAACTGCTCTTGACTTCTCCTCCCCACCACCAGCGCCACCAGTAGAGGGAGCTGACTGTGTTAGGTCACCGTTTGACCTGTATGTGTCGGCCTGACTGACAGTTATTGACCTTCACCAACTGACCGAGTGTCAACGTTGAATCAGCCACGTTGTTGTATAAACTGTGCCGTCAACGTAGTGAGAGCCATGTTTGACATCAGAAATAGAAGTGTTTATGTGACAGGGATGGGGGGTAATTAGCTGGAGGGGGGGAGTTGATAAGGAGATAGATAGGGATAACGGGAGATACATAAATACATATAGACAGCTATATAGAGGGATACAGACAGGCAGACATGTATGCAGACAGGCAGCAGGCAGGCAGACAGACAGTCAGACAGACAGACAGACAGACAGACAGACAGACAGACAGACAGATAGATAGATGATAGATAGATAGATAGATAGATAGATAGATAGATAGATAGATAGATAGATAGATAATGTGTATATGTATGTATATATACAAACACATGTGTAAATATACGGTACATGGTACGGCTACCTCGATGAAAGAGAACTCAATACAGGTGTAAAAGGACAGTTTTATTGAGGATATTTGTAGGATATAGTAAGGCACAGTGGTCGGTAGTTTCATCTATGGCGTATTTTTCCTTAATTTTCTTTATATACGTATATATGTATATACAGAAGTAGTTATGTTTGTATACATATATGAATATATACATTATATGTGTGAGTGTGTGCGCGTGTGTCTGTGTTAGTCCCCCCCACCATCGCTTGACAACCGATGTTGATGTGTTTACGTCCCTCTAAGTTAGCGGTTCGGCAAAAAATACTGATAGAATAAGTACTAGGCTTACAAAGAATAAGTCCTGAGGTCGATTTGTTCGACTAAAGGCGGTGCTCCAGCATGGCCGCAGTCAAGTGACTGAAACAGATAGAAGAATAAAAGAATATTTATATATACACACACACTCATAACTATATAGAGACAGATATATATACACAGAGGCTCACATTTATGCCTAGATACATACACACACAATTACATCTACTTACAAACATTACATACACACACACATACAAATACATACGTTGCACACACGTTTGCATATATTTAACTATATGCACACAAACTCATTTATAGATGTATATGTATGTATGCGTGTGTATACATATACATGCACATACATATACACTTATACACACGATTATATACACCCATACAACACATACACCCACCCAATCCATCAGTTATATTCTCAAAACACGCCAAATGATCATCTTCGACGGCCATTTTGTTATCTTTTATCATCTCTCCCTCCTCCCTCTCCTCTCCCTCCTCCAACTCCACTGCCTTCTCTTCATCCCTTCTTTTACAACATCCCCTTCAACTAACCCCCATCTTCTCTCTCTCTCTCTCCACACACAACCCTCAAACACATACACAAATTCATACACAAACACACAACGAATACACACACGCACATGCACATACATCCACACAAACACATACACAATAACAACAGTATTAACACACACACACACACACATAAAAATAGACGCTAATGTCCCTCCTCTTGCCACTACTCTCTGTTCGCCTCCCACCATAGTCACGTGTCCAGTGGCCATGTAATGACAGATTCTGACAAATTGGAGGCCGCAGAGATGTCAGTGTTTGGATTAATTGGATAACTGAGTCAACGGCGGCGGCGGCGGCGGCGGTGACAGCGGTGGCGGCGGTGACAGCGGTGGTGGTGGTGACAGCGGTGGCGGTGGTGGTGGTGGTGGTTATCTTTATCGTCGTCGTTGTCAACGTGGTAGAGGTGGTAGTGGTGGTGGTGGTGGTGAAAGACAGACAGACAGACAGAGAGGATCGCTGGCAGACAGGGTAAGAATGAATGGGTGTTAAAACAGACAGACAGGCAGACTGACAGACAGGTAGACAGACAGACAGACAGATTATGAAAAAACATAGAGAGATGTTGAAAGACAGACAAACAGACAGACCGGAATGCAGGGAAGGAGGGAGAGATATAGAGAGAGAGAGGAGACAGAGAGAGCGAATAGTGAGAGAAAGAGAGAGGGAACGTGGGGTGGCATCCAATGGCTGTGGAGATGGCAGACAGACAGACAGACAGAAATATAGGGGAGACGACACACAGACAGAGCGTTTCAACCTTCCAAAAATGGTAGCTAAATCTCCGCCATATCATTTCCTACCAAAGTGGGGAAGGACTTACTAAGAATAGTCTTCCTACTTATCACTAAGCAGATGGGGTGGTCACCAGTGGAATGGATTTTAGGTCTGCTCAATCAGAGTTAGCAACATATATAAATGTAGTTATTTATTTTTAAAACTATGTGTATGTGCGTGTGTGTATATATGTGTGCATATGTATTGGTGCATATGTATCTGAGTGTATGGCTCAGTGTGTCGCCATGATAGATCGCTAACCACTAAACCTTTATTATTTTCTCTCCCTGTTTATTTCTGTGTTCCATTCTGTCAAAGAGCGTAGGCTCGAAACGTAAAAGACTTTCTTACTTCCCGAGCGTTAAACTAATACATCTGTTTGTTGTTTGCTCACCGGGCTTCCTCTTTTGTTTTTTTCGTAAATTCCCGCCATATATATATATATATATATGTGTGTGTGTGTGTGTGTGTGTGTGTGTGTGTGTGTGTGTGTGTGTGTGTGTGTGTGTGTGTGTGTGTGTCTGTGTGTGTGTGTGTGTCTGTGTGTGTGTGTGACCTCGTGTGTACCGTTGGCGATTTTTTTTACTCTGTCTTCCCTTCTCTGGATCTTTCCTTCTCCTATGTTTCCGACGAAGAGCTCCGCTCGAACGTTATACCCGCCTTCTTTCCTTCTTTCCTGAGCGTCCAATAATACTATATTTGTTCCACGTCCACCCGTTGTTGTGTTTTTTTGTGCTTTCTTGTTTGGATTAACTATATATATATATATATATATTATATTATATATATATATATATATATATATATATATATATATATATATATATATATATATATATATACGTGGATGTGTGGTAAGTAGCTTGCTTACCAACCACATGGTTCTAGGTTCAGTCCCACTGCGTGACACCTTGGGCAAGTGTCTTCTACTATAGTCTTAGGCCAACCAAAGCCTTGTGAGTGGATTTGCTTGACGGAAGCTAAAAGAAGCCCCTCATGTGTGTGTGTATGTGTGTGACTATTTCGGTGACTATTTCTCTGGTAAAGAAATAATCACCGAAACGTCGCATTCCTCTTTTAAGCACGACATGTCAACTTGTCATCTCCTCCAACACACACTCATTCCCACAGCTAAATAACCCTTTAATCCTTCTTCCCCACCTCTTTACAAACCCTCCCCACTGCAGAGATCAACCGACACAAGCTTAAACTGATGATTAACCGCATTAATCTAACTGCGATGGGATGAGATAGCAACAATACGGACATACAGCTTCACTCTACACACCAATATACAAAACACACACACACACAGAACTATATAGGTACACATTTGTATATGTGTGTGTGTATGTCTGTGTATTCTTTTATTTTTTTAGTTGTTTCACTCATTTGACTGCTGCCCTGCTGGAGCACCGCCTTACAGAGTTTTGGCCGCAGAAATCGACCTCAGCACTTATACTCATTTGCCGAACCGCTAGATTACGGGGACGTAAACACACCAACATCAGTTGTCAAACGATGGTGGAGAGACAAACACATACATAAAGACACACACACACACACATACGCACATAAATAAGAAATACGTGCGCACACACATATTGGGTCATCCCATAAATAATGCGGTTTTTCATACTTCTTTTATTTTTATTTTTTAATCTAAAATATACTCTCCTTCGTTTTCTAAAATGCTCTTCCATCTGTCTCGTAGACTTGCAAGGCTCTTCTTCCAAAATTCACTTGACCGTGACGAAAAATACTCCTCTGCTACTGTTCAGACCTCGTCTACAGAATTCATATATTTT
>NW_021825363.1:0-2500 GCF_006345805.1 Octopus sinensis | reverse complement strand
AGTCAAAACGAACACAATATGATAGATATATACATACATACACACATATATATATATATATATATATATATAATATATATAATGTATTATTAATATGCGCTGGTGAATGCCATTCATCTATTGTTCTTATATAAATATATATATATATATATATGTTTATAAATGTATACATAGTATATGTCTATGTACAAGTATGTCTCTGTGCCTGATGAGGCATGTGTGTTTTCGCCGACAAAATGTTATTAAACTAATAGATATAATCAATCGCGTGTGTGTGTGGTGTGTGTGTGTGTGTGTGTTCCAAGTTACAGCGTCAGCAAACAGTGGATTCGCAGTTTCAGTTTTCCCATTTTCCTTCCACAAATCGAGAAATAGTTTGAAAAGACACGATTTTAACATCTTTCCCAAATATTTGCCATACAAGGACAAACAGGCCCTGGCACAGTGGAGCCCCTAAATTTGTGCTCACCCCTCTCACCCACCCAACTCTTGTTCCCTCATAAATATAACAAACTACGCAAGATTCCTTTATTTTCTTTTATACGTTTTGTCTGATCTGAGCTCGAACCCTTGGAGCGGCGATGATGCTAGAGTACCACCTATATAATTGGGGCTGATTATGCTGTACTTAGTTTTCGGTGAATTAAAGAGTTTGATGCTGCTGCTCTCACTTGCGTTTCTGGGACCACAGATGTTACATTATCCATGTGCTTCTTGAATTCATTCAAATCTCACTTTCTTTAGGAAGACATTAAAAAGTTGTAGGTATTTTAACCCTAGGCTGTTGCAGTATGTGGTCCTGATTTCGATAAAGAAAGCAGGAGACCACCGAGATGACCCCTGCTATGATTGCTTTCATCCTCAATACCAAAATTTGGCGTAATCCCTTCAAGGGTCTCCGCATATTTCCTCCGTCTTTCAACCTCTCCCTGTAGCTTTTCTCTTCCATTGAGGCAATCCTCTTCACGAAGCGTCGCTGGATTGTTTCCAGATCTGTTATTAGTTTCATGCTGTTTGGTGACCCTAGTTGGGATCAGTAGGCCAAACGGCCGAAAACAAATATTCTCTTCAAAAGCAGAAGTGCTTTCCTGCTTTCTTCTACAGAATTATCTCGCGACCCATCCCACCATCCTTTGTCGCATCATTACCATCTTGCCAATGCGGACATGGAATTATACACCGATCCTCATATTTCTCATCAGGTCACCAACAGACTGCGCCTCCATAAATGCCAATCCCTCCAGATGTTGTTTATCCTGGTTGTGAACAGTTTGGAATTTCCCACTCTAAAATAGCATCTTACTGTCTTCAGGCCACTTGTAGATGGCGTAAGTGTCCTGCAACGAGAGCGAAGGTCCAGACCGCTTGACTTACTTTGACACTCATTGATGAAAATAGAGAGACGGATATATAACTACACACAAGTGCTGTTGTCGATTTCTTTTCCATCTTTGGACATTTCCCTTTCTCCTTCCGATGAAGAGCTATGCTCGAAACGTCAAACTCCTTTCAACGAGCGTCAAACTTATACAATCTTATTTGTTTATTTTAACTGTTTATTTTAATTGACTACATATATATATATATATATATATATATATATATATATATATATATATATATATATATATATATATATATATATATATATACTAGCAGTATCACCCGGTGTTGCTTGGATTTGTTTCGACCCTTTAGAATTGGAATTTTTGAAAAGTAAAAATTTTGCATTATGCAACTTGTTATTCTCTTCAAGTGAACATTTTTCTAGTTGAAATACACCGAAAAAGGGTGACACAGCAGTCAAAAATCGTAAAAAATAGGGATTTTCATAGAAAAAAAGCAGCTTTTTGATGTAAATAATTTTTTGTGTTAACATGGTCCGATTTGAATTTTATCTTCTACAGAATGAAGAGCAAGCTGCAGGGTCTCGAAGGGGATAGTGTTAGTTGAAGGCTACCAAACCTGCCACACACAGACAACTTCAGCTTTTATATAATAGATTTGCTACACACTACTTTCCATCCTTAATAATGAAACTTGGTAGATCCAAAAGTTAAACACACAGACACACACACAGACACAGAAGTTGAGTTTTATGTATATAGATTTCTCAACGGGGATTTCAAGGGAGAGTTTCAGGGAGTCGCTGGCGATGTATCGTGATGATCAAAAATCCGGCCTGCTAAAATTTGGTTAAAGTGATTCAAACTGCAGACTCAACGCAAAATGGTCACATTTAATTCAAAGCGTTAAAAATGTTATGAAAACAATAGGTATGTGTTCACAAAATCCAAACGATTAATACGAAAAAACCCTCCAGGCTACATCCCGAAAATTCATTTCTTTGCTGAATTTTACAATGTTTACGGCGATTCGTTTTATATGTTGATTTTTTAGTTTTCATGCAATTACGCATGCTTGCACGCGTGGTGAACACAGTTCACGTCAAACAGCTGACTGAGTGAAGTTCACTATTCAATGCATGGGATAAGGCCTA
>NW_021825362.1:0-15667 GCF_006345805.1 Octopus sinensis | reverse complement strand
CAGACAGACACAAAGAGAGACAGACAGACAGGTAGGTAGGTAGATAAATAGATAGATTTCTTTATTGGCCACGCAGGGCTGAACACAGAAGGGGCAAAATACAAAGGAGAGCTTTTCTTTTGGGGATAGATAGATAGATAGATAGATTGATAGATAGATAGATAGATACATACATACATACATACATACATACATACATACATGCATACATACATACATACATACATACATACATACATACATACATACATGTACACACATGCACATCGACGATATATACCACTGTGTTTTATTGCCAAATACTTTCACACGAACATATAGAAAATAGAACCACACATGGGAACGCAAACGAATTATACATGAACAGGAACACACACACGCATACACACACACACATATATATACATATATATATATACACACAGATGAAATACCAGCACGAACCTTTATTAGCGAACGCCATCATACACATATATACACATAATATATTATCACATAACCACACGCAATTTCATACACACACACACACAAACATATATACACCCATTTATACGCAAAAGACACACACAACCACGCACTTTTATCGGCAAACGCCACCATACACAGGTCAATGGACAATAGAATAGTGAAGCGAAGCAGAAAATTTCTCCATTAAAATCACGGTCATCGAAAAACGCCCAAACATGTGCCCGATACCCCTTCACCTATAAACGAACAAGAACCGCACCACACCTCTTCCCTCACTAAATTCTACACCTTTATATACATTCCATATAACATATATATATATATAAACAGACATATATATACAACGGCAAAGGTCTACGGTTACATAAACCGCCATATTTTATTTCGTTCTTCTATGTTCTAGAAGACAGTAGCTCCTTCTGTCGAATCACACAGTCTTATCAGAGAATGCGAAGTTAATAAAGACAAGGGAAGTAAGTGTGTGGAATATGTTCTCATATACGGTGGACGCAGACATGTTTTCAATTTGCTTCCTTGTAGTCCAAGCAATTTACATTGTTATATATACATGTCCTTACGTGTATGTACGCAGAAATATATAAGTATATGATTGAGGATGTGTTTAAGTAAATATGTGGAGATATTCATACATACAAACATTTATAGATAATCATATATTCGCAAATGTACATATAAAGATAGGTAGTCTGATAGATTGATATATGTGTATATATATATAAAACTATAAATCTGAGAGATACCACCATGCTGAAATAGCAGTAAAAACATGTCCCTAAAGCCACCTTAAATGTACACATAGCATTAGGAGAGAAGACAGAAAAACAAAATAAACTAGCAAAAAAGATTTTTCTGGATAATTCAAGATCCTGGATTTCTGACTTTGCATAAGAGAAGCTCTGCCTTCGTCAGTTGAATATACCAGTTAAGCAGATAAATATAAATATATATATATATATACAGAACATACGTTATACTTACATATAAGAACGCTCGTACATTAATGTATATGCACGTATGCACAAAACCAGCTTAAATTGCCCGCTATTTCTGCTTGGTGGTATCTCTCAGATACCCTAATTTATAATTTTAAATAATTATTACCTTTGTATGTTATTTATTCCCATACTGGCCACTTGATAAGATCGATATTTAAACATCGATATTATCCTTATTATAAATTTAAATATATATATAATATATATATATCTATATATATATATATATCTATATATATATATAAAATATTAGAAAATACTCACTTTTTATCAATTCAAAATGAATAATTAAATTACATCATCTAGAAAATTACATACATTAGAATTATATATAATACCTATTATATACATTATATTATTTTTGTAATTTACTTAATCTTTACTTTTTTATTGTTTTTTAATTTAACTTTTCTATTATATGTAATTTTCTAGAGATGGTGTAATTTAATTATTCATTTTGAATTGATAAAAGGTGTTTTTTTCAAATATTATATATTATTTATATTGTGTGGAATTTGATTTAGTATTTCTATATTGAATTTTTTCTTGTAAGTTGGATTTTATTCCCTCAATAATGATTTTTATATATATAATATATATATATATATTATATTATATATATATATATAGTCAGTCCAAATATGAACAAGCAAGGTAAAACAACAACGCTAAGACGTGGAATAAGTACAGTGTTATTGGACGCTCGGGAAAGGAAAGAAAATGAAGAGGATTTCACGTTTCGAGCGGTGCTCTTCATCAGAAATATAGTAAAAGTCCAAAGAAGGGAAGACGGAGCAAGAAAATCGCCAACAATACACACGCGATCACATGCTGAAAAAAAATATATATACACGTATATATGTATATACATATGAATGAGCATGTGATTGCCTCGAGAATGTTACCCTCCTTGGCACAAGTCCGGCTAAGGTTGATTATGGAAGGCCTGCAGTCGGCCATGCATACCAACCTGCCTTCTCCACGCGATTGACGTTGCTCAAGGGAATGGCAAAGGGGCCGATACAGCTTGGTACCAGTGACGTCATCACTTATTTCTACAGCTGAGTGGACTACAGTAACGAGAAATAAAGTGCCTTGCTCAAGAACAGAATACACAACCCTCTCTGGGAATCGAACTCACTACCTCATGATTTGGAGCCCGAGGTTCTAACCACCTGTATACATACATATATATACTTTATGTGGATATAGATTGCAAGTATGTATATCATTGTATGTATATATATATATACACACATTTGCATATTTGCGACTATATATATAAAATATCCATTATATGAATATTTTGTCCATAGCTTACAGGAATAGAAGTACCGTCAGGTACTAGGTTACATTTTTATTAATAAGGAAATATCTATCCAGGTGAAATACTTCATAATTTCTACGCTAATGCAAATGTACTAAGCAAACAAAAAAGTTTTGGATTGTTATAGAACTCTGGACAATCCTGAGGCGAGATGCCAAGTCGGAGTCCAGTCGACTTCTTC
Source organism: Octopus sinensis (assembly GCF_006345805.1). Taxonomy (NCBI): domain Eukaryota; kingdom Metazoa; phylum Mollusca; class Cephalopoda; order Octopoda; family Octopodidae; genus Octopus; species Octopus sinensis. Next base: position 12,675 of record NW_021825362.1, on the reverse strand, counting down.
AATCTATGCTTGCATTTTCCTAGTTAATATGGTGTGTTTTCACAGTGATATACAAGAGAAGACATATATAATAGCTGTTATTAATTTATTCTATTCATTTATTTATTAACTTATTTATTTGTGCATTGTAGACTTACAACTGTTTCAGATGTTCATTTTAGGTGCATTCAGTCGGTCAGTCGGTCGTCGATAAATCAATTATAAGTGAATACCGTGAGAGTCAGCATATATACATACATATATATATATATATATATATATATATATATATATATATATATATATATATATACATATATATATATATATATATATATATATATATATATATATACATGTATATATATATATGCATATATGTAGGTATATATGTGTATTATATATATATATATATATATATATACTCATAACATATACATCTACACATTTATAAATATACATATATATATATACATATACACACATACACATATATATATTAATGTATGTATACACATATGTATATATACACACAGACCACTGTTTTTTTTAGTGTCCGTCTATTAGAACCCTTCACAAGGCTTTGGTCGACCCGAGACTATAGTAGCAAACACATGCCCAAGTTGCCACGCAGTGAGATTGAACGCGGAACCATGTGCTTGGGAAGCATGCTTATGACACAGCTACGCCTATACATACATAATATATATATGTGTGTATTTGTATATGTATGTAAGTATATATATGTATTCGCAGAAGCTGATATAATAGTTGAATTAATGAAGCCGTACAAAAGGATGCTGTATGATACAAGCTTCCGAGCATCGAGTTTTCACAATATATTCTTCGTTGTGTATATATCTATAATTTCAACATAAAACGACCGAATCATGGCACTGGTTAAAATGCAGGTCTTCGTTCACAATGCTCTAATCGCTAGTCTAGGCAACTACGAGAAAACAAACGTACGAATAACTATAAATCTACAAACATATTTTCTTTTGCAAATATAACCCAGCCTGTTTCATTCCCGTGTCGCTCAGCCATTCTTTCTCCTCATCTACATCTAATCCATCGCTCCTCAGCTGTTCCTCATTTATCTTAGCGATCGTTCTATTTGATAATATATAATCTCATTACTCCACAAATGGCAACCGTCATACATATTTGATGTTTTTCTCCGCCTAGCAAAGTAGCCACGATACTTTACTTCACATTTACCAGAGATTATAAGCTCTATAGATAATTTTGTAAGGGAAATGAATAGCAGAAGTAGTTTGATATGAAAACATGTATTGTACGGATTTATTAAATTATTTATGTCGATAGTACTTCAAGTCGAGATTTCAACTACTTTGGCTGCGTAAACACATATATATTTACACACAGCCATCGCTCTCTCTTTCCGTATCCCTCTCTGTATATATATATATATATATATATATATGCAGAGAAAGAGCTATATATATATGTATATATAGCTCTCTCTCTCTCCATATATATCATCATCATCATCATTGTTCGACCGTGGTCGAGACAATGGAATTTACCATGTTGCGCCAGACTTCACGGTCCATCATAGCATTACGGAGGTCCTGTTGCTGGATGCCTGTATCCCTGGAGATTACATCAGGGTAGGAGAGTGTGCGCCCTCTGGTGCTGCGAGTAGATGGCTTCCAGAGGAGAAGAGTAGAAGTTACTTCTTTTTCAGCTCTACAACAATGTCCAGCAAACTGGACTCTCCTACCCTTCACAAGAGATGACACAGGTGGTAATTTCCCATATATTTGCATTTTAGTTGGATGGCGCCTTCACGAGAGATTTTGAGCTCTCATAAGGAGGCGAGTGTAGGTTCCATCCAACCGCCTTTCAAGCTTCTTTGATAACGTCCAGGTTTCTGAGCCATATAGTAGGATTGGTTCGACTGTGGCTTTGAATATTTCAAGTTTGAAGTCTCTACTTAGATTTGATGACCAGATCTTATGCATGTCATTACAGGCTGACCAGGCCATACCCTTTCTAGTTAGAAAGTCTTTTCCAGATGATGATATGTATGACCCAAGATATTTATAATCAGAAACCATATTTAAAGGTGCACTGTTGAGAGTGTGGATGATGCAATCACTGTTGGACAGGCACTTGTTTATATATTCAGTCTTGACCTCATTGAGGTAAAGACCTACACAATTTAAGGCTTGTTCAAGAGATTGTAAAAGAGACTGGGCATTGGAGAGAGAATCACTGATAAGAGCGATGTCGTCAGCAAAGTCAGTGTCTGTCAAGTACTCAGCTGGGTGTCTGGAACTTCTTCTTGGTTTTATTTCAAAGCCCTTGCCAGAGATGGTATCAACTGACATACGTAGCACATAATCAACAACAATGATGAAAAGAAATGGGGCGAGTGTGTCTCCCTGCAGTATTCCGGCCTCGATCGAGAAAGATGATGTTTCTCCATCAGGGGTTAAGATGGTTGAAGACGTATCTGTGTAGAGGACCTTGATGGCAGAAATAATTTTGTCTGGTATCCCATAGAGCTTAAGGATTTCAAACATCTTGCACCTACCTACAGAATCGAACGCTTTAGAAAAGTCTACAAATACCATTGCAAGATCGCGATTAAATGCTTTTGATTCTTCAATAAGTCTGCGCAGGCATAGTATCTGGCTCAGCGTTGAGCGCCCATGTCTGAATCCATTTTGGTTCTTTCGGAGCAAAGGTTCAACAAAAAGGACAAGACAATTTAGGATCAGTTTGTTGTACAGTTTTGCAGCAATTGACATTAGAGATATGCCCCTGTACTTGGTGACGAGGGACAAATCGCCTTTTTTGGGTATTGGAATGATTTGAGACTGGTGCCAAATCTTTGGAGCGACAAAGGTGGAAAGTGTGTGGTTGCAGAGGTGAAGCAAAAGTGTGTGAAATCTATCATCCTTCCAAATCACAGCCGGAATGTTGTCGGGACCAAATGCTTTCGAGGCTTTTAGTTGCTTGGTGGCTGCTGTTAGTTCAAATATGGTAAAAGGGGAGGTGTTGATGTCCAACGTGTCTGATATAGGCACACTTGGGAGAGTGGGGTTATCAGGGATTTTGGCATTCTTCCCAATGAGGTTTTTAAAATGGGTTGACCATATATATACTAGCTTACTGGTTTCCGTCATTTGACTGCGGCCATGCTGGAGCACCGCTTTTTAGTCGAGCAAATCGACCCCAGGAATTATTCTTTGTAAGCGTAGTACTTATTCTATCGGTCTCTTTTGCCGAACCGCTATGTTATGGGGGCGTAAACACACCAGCATCGGTTGTCAAGCGATGTTCGAGGGACAAACACAGACACGCACATACATATATATGTATATATATATATATATATATATATGTGAGTGTGTGTGTGTGTGTGTGTGTGCCTAATTACGACGGGCATCTTTCAGTTTCCGTCTACCAAATCCACTCACAAGGCTTTGGTCGGCCCGAGGCTATAGTAAGATGTTAAAGGACTATAACAAGTGACTATATACTTTGAGGTCCAGCCAACGAAATGTTAGCATAGAAAAATGGGAGTAAAATAAGAATTTTTAACGTCATACATTAAACATGTATAAGATGCTTACGAAGACATCTATTTTTGTATGACGTAGAAACCATCTTTCCAAGCGTCATCGCTTGCACAGTTTTAAACAAGAAAACAGAAACTTGACCCAACACAAAGCCACTTACGTCCATTCGACTGCCACCCGAGAGCAGCTGCTCTAATATCACCTCCACCATCGCTGGCGCCACCCCATCATTATTACTGCCAGAGCCATATTGATTTGTCTACAGTGAAAATAGAGAAAAAAGTAACAGTTAATATCAGAGACAAACACTCGGTGAATTAGTGAAAACAGAAACAAAGAGGTTAAAAACTAATCAGAGATTGGAAAAAATTTATTTACAAGACGAGGCAAATTTCTATTTGAAAATCTTTTATCAAATCTGTTCACTTAACCCCGTCAAAATTATTTGTGCATTTGATTATAAAACAATTATGCACTTGCGCAATTCTGGTTTCTTTTGGGCACCCCACATATATATAAGCGCGAATGAAAAATGACAGTGTAATACATTATTATCTCATGAACTTCATAAGCCTATAGGTGTTTCTGCTATGAGAATTCAGTGGACTCATCATAGTTGGATGCCTAACTATGAGTTCACTATATCTTATAGGAGAAACAGCACGCATACATATATTTACGCATATGTATATATATGTATAGTGGAGGCGCAATGGCCCAGTGGTTAGGGCAGCGGACTTGCGGTGGCAGGATCGCGGTTTTGATTCCCAGACCGGGCGTTGTGAGTGTTTATTGAGCGAAAACACCTAAAGCTCTACGAGGCTCCGGCAGGGGGAGGTGGCGATCCCTGCTGTACTCTTTCGCCACAACTTTCTCTCACTCTTTCTTCTGTTTGCCTGCTCGCTTAGCCAGCAGGGTGGCGTCATTTGAAGGCTAAAACAAAGCGAAGCGCATTGTGATCAGCGATGTGTAGCAACATCTGATAGTCTGGTCGGTCACGGTGATCACAGTGATATGTATGTATATATATATACATCACCGCACCATCTCACCATATCACACAACTCCTCACCACTCCACACACACAAGCACTGACCACTTCCCAGCGCCCACACCACACTCCATTATCCGTACATCCACTCAGAATCATCCACACGCATACACATATTCTGATATATATATATATATATATATACACACATGCTCACCGTCGTTTTGGGATCACCAATACTTAATTATCTCCCCTTCTTTTAAGTTCTCTGCTCAAAACGTTTTTTCAAACCAATCGGCATCCGAGGAAAGCAGTGTATTTCAAATTGGTGTAATGCTTGCATTCATCGATTAAATGGAACCGCCTGTGATGGCCGCAATGCACTAATACCTTGATATACTTATTACTTATTTGCTTTTTATTCACCTTACTTCGAGCTGTGTGGACACTACCTGACTGATTTGGTGCCTATTTTATATATGTGTGTGTGAGTGTGAATGTGTGTATCAGTGTGAATGTGTGTGTCAGTGTGTGTGCGAGTGTGTGTTTAAATTTGTGTATGTATCTGTGCTTGTCCTCCTACCATCACTTGACAACCGATGCTAGTATATTTACGCCTCCGGAACTTAGCAGTTCGGCAAAAGAGACCAACAGAATAAGTACTAGGCTCAGAAAGAATAAATCCCGGGGTCGATTTGTTCGACTAAAAGGCGGTGCTCCAGCATGGCCGGAATCAAATGGCTGAAACAAATAAATGCAGAAAAAAAGAGAGGAAAAACAAAAATACTTATATCACGTCAAATTTGCTTTGTAACTCAAAAACATGCAAATAAATTATATTATCATTATTATATTTGATAATAGATAAATTACTTACATATCTAAATTATTGCAAAATACAAAAAAAAATTCAATCAAAATAATGCAGAATTTTTTTCTACGTCGTCAGGTAACAGAAAGTAATTTAATTATTATTAAATGTGATAACTGATAACATAAATCTTTTGCATATTTTTCACTTACGGAACAAATTTGTCGTAATTTTACGAGTTTTCTTTTGTTAAATACAATTTCATCTAGATAGCTGTATAATTTATGATTTTATACACGCTTTACCTTTCTCTCTTTCTCTTTCTGTCTGTCTGTATATATATATATGTGTGTGTGTGTGTGTGTGTATGTATGTATGTATATATATAATAAAATACAAAATGGGAGAAGAACGCAAAACATCCCGACAACTAGGTGATACAAAAAGGGACAACAAAACATCCAGATAGACGATACAAGGACGGGATAACAAGGACGGGTCATTCGAAGCCTTTTATCTTCAGTCAAGAACCGGATCATCCTCGCAATTTCGGCCGATTAATCTTGACATTTCTCCAATCTGGCCAGCCCCCAAAAAGGGTATAATTAATTAATTAATCAGTTAATCAATTAATAATTAGTCATTTTACCAAGTAGTAAGTAAGTTAAAATAACGTTTTTAGGTGAATTATACAAAATATTCTATAATTATATGCATAATTATAATTAGGGGTCAGCTCCGAGACACACACGAGTGTGTTATCGTCAATAAGTGTGTTAGTGACAATAACAAACTTATTGTCGTTAGGTTTATGGCAAATGAAAGACAGATGCTTCTGAACCAGTTTTTTTGTGTCGCCCCCACTCAAGATGCCTCGAAACAATTGTCGGGAATAATTATAAACTCTCGTATATCCTATCGTCCGTTTTTTACTACTTGTAATACTTCTGCTTCTCTTTTAATATGGATTTAGATAATACTACAGACTTGATACGATCTCAACAAAATAAAGAGTTTTATGTGTATTCTCCGTGAATGTATTTAGATATTTTCTCTGCCAACTGCAGATGATAACTTTGCACAAAACAGAAGCACTTCTTTGCACAAAACAGAAGCACTTCTGTGAGATATTTACAGAAGTGGACATGAAATGAAGAAGCGTGCCCTGGGTAGGAGTGTTGTACTCGCGATTGCTAGATTACGAATTCAATTGTTCGACAGGGCTGTGTGTAATGTTTTCAGTAAAATATTTCTTTATACGCTGCCCCAGTGAATTCAGCTGTTATTAGGTAACCCTACAACAGTCTGGCGTGCATGGAAACCAAATAACAGGCATTATGAGTCCTTACGATGAGTGCAACTTTTGAAATATAGGTAATAATACTCATCAAGCAGTTAAAGCCAGTGAGATGACAGAATCGTTATAATACCGGTAAAATGCTTTCGTCTGTCTTCATATTCTGAGTTCAAATTCGCTGAGGTCGACGGTCTCTTTCTTTCTATGGGGTCGATAAAACAAGTACTATTTCAACAGTGGGGTCGATGTAATAGATTCATCCCATCCCCCGAAATTCGATGGCATTGTGCTAAAATTTAAAATCAATAATTAAGCAGCTATAGCCACACTTTAAATTATTTCTAATTAACGAGACCACAATTTGAATGAAATACTAAGAAATATATTCTCATAATGCCCAAGGAATAGCACGTTATACTTAATACTATGTTCCGGTTATATGTAAAGGTCACACAAGATGACTTTGATTAATTAAGATCTAATCATTTGTTGGGCGCTTTTGACATATGTCTAGGTATTCTTTGTAGCCATTTCTTACGGATACGTCTATGCGGCATTGTTAACTCTAATTACAATGATAATTGATGGTATTATTGTTAATGATTGTTGTAATGATCTTGAGAATGGAGTTAAGTGAAGATTGCGGTGATGTTGTTGGTGTACAGGTGATGATAATATTGAGCATATTCAGGAAGTTGCTGTTCATGGTTCTACGACGGTGGCTGAGGATACCTAGTAGTAGTGTGATGAAGAAGACGAAGAGGAGAAGGAGGAGGAGGAGGAGGACAACTAGAGCAATAATGATGGCGACGAAGTTGATATTGATGAGGAGGAGGGGGAGGATGATAATGGTAACAATGACGAAAGAGATGACGATGATGATGTGGAGAATGATAATTGTTGGGGTAGCGGTGGGAATCGGGGTGGTGATGGGACGCTGATATTGGTGACGTAACAGAAGAAGAAGAAGAAGAAGAAGAAGAAGAAAAAAAAAGAAGCTACAAAAAAGAGAAGCAAATTAAAATGACAAGAACTATAATAATAATGATAATGATAATAATAATAATAATATTAATAATAATAATAATAATAATAATGATAATGATAACAACAATAACAATAATAATAATAATAATAATAATAATAATAATAATAATAATGATAACAACAACAATAATAATAATAATAATAATAATAATAATGATAACAACAATAACAATAATGATAATAATATAATAATAATAATAATAATAATAATAATAATAATAATAACGATGATGATAATAATAATAAGAAGAAGAAGAAGAAGAAGAAAAGAAGAAGAAAAGAAGAAGGAGTTGAAGAACATGAAGAAGTAAGGAAGAAAAGAAAAATTAAATGAAGACAATGAAAGTGAGAAGGAGGTGGGGGATGAAGGGAGAGATGGGGAGGGAGTTAAGGAGGAGGAGGAGGAGTAGGAGAAAAAATGGTAACGAATAACGAGAAGAAAGTCAAATGAAAAAATCATGAAGTACGAAAGAGAAGAGAGCAAGATGGGGATGCGGCGGGATGAAGAGGAATGTGCTTGTGCAAAAAAACAAGCAAAAAATGGAGAGCTCCACTAAACACCGTACATGACGCCTGAAAAATATATGAAAAGACCGAGAATAGAAAATAAGCATAAAACAAAAGAAAAGACACCTAGACAAAAAAAAACACACACCCAAAAATTGAGAAGCAAAAGAATATAAGTAAAAGGGTTATTAAAAAGAAAAGTAGCGAAATAAGACAAAGAAAAAGGAGCTTGAGATTTAATATATTAAACTTTTATATATTCAATCGGCAAATGTTTTCCCCTCTCTCAAAAGCGAGAAGCAATCTTAGTGAGTAGAGAATTGTGTTAGGTAAATAAAGTAATTTAGGAGTCAAGAGTTAATAGTAAAAACATAAAAATAATCTACAGTTAGTCTCTGTTCCTGCTTTTACTTTTAGCGTCGGAGCCAGTCAGACTGGAGTTTGTATTACCAAGGTTTTTTATATTTTTTTGCGTTTTTTAAATAAGTTAGTTTTAAGACTTTTGATTTCTTATTCGTCATATTTTTTTTACTTATGTTCTTACTTCAATCCTTTGAATTTTTGTTTCATAATTTATTTTTTATTTCATTCCCGATTTTTCTTTCTTTTTCTCTTTATTGATTTCTTTCTCAAAGTGTTTAACACTATTTGATGTTTCTTTCCAAAACACTCTGCTGTGAATATTACCAAGGTTTCGTAAAGATTCAAGTTTTTGTATTTTTTTGTTATGATTTTTCTGAAGTCGTGCTTCTTCCGTTTGTTTTGTTCTTTTTTCACATTTTTTGCAGACTTTTTTGTGTTTAACATTCTTTTTTCATTAATTCCCTCACTTTCATTATTGGTTGTGTGTTTAAGAAAGTCACATTGCAACAACGAGGTTTCGGGTTCGGTCCCAATGTGAAAGGTAGGAGAGTCTTGTTTGCTGGACATTGTTGTAGAGCTGAAAAAGAAGTAATTTCTACTCTACTCCTCTGGAAGCCATCTACTCGCAATACAGAGGGCGCACATTCTCCTACCCTGATGTAATCTCCAGGGATACAGGCATCCAGCAACAGGACCTCAGCAATGTCATGATGGACCGTGAAGTCTGGCGTAGCATGGTAAATTCCATTGTCTCGACCACGGTCGAACAATGATGATGATCGGTCCCAATACGGAGCATCTTAACTAAGTGTCTTCGACTTATAACAGCAAAAAACCCCAATGATTTCTGACTAATTTTGATAGACGAAAACCATGTAGAGGCTCATAGTATATATATATATTTAAATAATGACTGAGATAAATTAATATTAATTTAATTATTATCAGTTTAAAACCGGTAGCCTAGCATGCAAAAATCTGAAAAATCAGAGAATTTTTTTCTGATTTTTCAGATTTTTGTATGCTAGGCTACTGGTTTTAAAATGATGTTAATTAAATTAATATTAATTTATCTCCCTCATTATTTAAATATTAAAATGAATATGTTCTCTAATAGGCAGCATTAACCGCAGTAAATTATTTACTGCAGTTCTTCGCTTCCGGAATTTTAGAGCGCCAGAACTAAGACATTTGAAATTATCCTTAATGTAATCGGTAAAACTAAACACCTGTCTGTTTTGGCACAGAAAGCTGGGATTAGTTTTTCAAATTACATTACCTGTCGGAACGATCGCGCTGACGAATCTACGGACAATTGGATTATATAAGTAATTCATTTGTTAATAGACGAAACCGCCGGTCTGTGAGTAATTCTGTTTTATGTATAATTTTCATCTGTCTTGCCCGCCTAATTGTTCTGGTGTCCGCTTAATTTTCCTCTAGAGAACAATCTTCGTAGCTTGATCGTTGGTGATCTATTTCTAGCATACGGCCGACTACCTAGTGGTCTTGCCCTTTGAATATACACATGTATATATATATATATATATATATATAAGAAGACGAGGAGGAGGAGGAGGACAACTAGAGCAATAATGATGGCGATGAAGTTGATGATGATGAGGAGGAGGAGGAGACGGAGGGGGATAATGATAACAATGATGACAGAGATGACGATGATGATGTGGAGAATGATAATCGTTGGGGTAGCGGTGGGAATCGGGGCGATAATGGGGCGCTGATATTGGTGACGTAACAGAAGAAGAAGAAGAAGAAGAAGAAGAAGAAGAAGAAAAGAAGAAGAAGAAGAAGAAGAAGAAGAAGAAGAAGAAGAAGAAGAAGAAGAAGAAGGAGAAGAAGAAGCTACAAAAAGAAAAGCAAATTTAAATGACAAGAACTATATATATATATATTACAAACAACACATACACACATGAACTAAGTGATATGATATATATGTAAAAAATGTATATATAAATAAATATCTGTAAATACAACCATCCGATCTTCTGATTACCTCATTCTTCTAATATATATATATATATATATATATATATATATATATATATATATATATATATATATATATATATATATATATATATATATATATATACTAGGTTGGACAATGGTCACTCAACAGTAAAGGAAAATTCCATAAATATTATCCGTAATTTTGTATTGACTCGATTGAAAAATGTGTCGCTCAAGAAGGACTTTAGTTTGAACAATTTTCATAACGTTTCATATTAACGGGCTTTATAACAAATTCATTCACTTGTTAAACATACATAAATCTTGGAATTAAATGGTTTTGATTTACTGTCAGGGGACTTTTGACCCAACCTCTATATCAAATAATGAAAACCAACTTACTCTGATTTCCCTCGTTTTATTATTTGCACTTTTACAATATTGAACCAAACTACTACTTCGATGCATTATGCAGTCATCTGGTGTCAATAGTGACAGTCGTCTGTCACTGTTGACAAATGTTGACACAGTTGTCAATTGTGGAATATCAGACTCAGTGGAACTCCCTTGATTGATATCTTCTTCTATACACATTCATACATACTCGGATATATATATATGTATTCTTTTATTCCTGCACTTGATTATGGCGATGCTGGAGCACCACCTTCAAAGATTTTAGCTGAACAATTCGACGCTAGGACTTCTGTTTTCTAAGCCTAGTACTTTTTTTAACGGATTCTTTTACCGAACTGCTAAGTTACGGGGGCGGCGTAAACACTGAATATTCATGAATATACACATATATACACGAAGTGGTACTGAAGCCGGGACCATGTGGTTGGAAAGAAGGCTTCTTAGCACGTGTGGTGCGTAAGTATATATATATATATATATATATATACATGTATGTATATATATATGTATATATATATATATATATATATATATAATAATATATATATATAATTATATATTATATATATATATATATATATATATATATATATATGTGTGTGTGTGTGTACATATATGTAGAAGGATGCAAAGGAACACACGAGTTGATATGTATGGAAAAAAGTCCAGATAGAAAATGCTATCGACACCATCCTCCAAAACATACCGCTGCTAAAAAAAATGACCACAGAATGATGAACTTCGTCCTTCAAACACACACTATCATACAAAGCAAGAGACAGCCCGAGTGTATGAAAAATCTCCTAGCAGAAGCCCGAATACGCTCAACAACGCAGAAGCCGTCTGTAAAAAATGTGGAAGACTCAATTGTGGGATATGTGATTATCTAATTGAGGGATCAGAGTTTTCCTTCAAACAGGGACAAAGTTTAACAGTGAAAAGCAACTTTACATGTGCTTCGGAGAACCTGATATACGCACTAACCTGCTCTGGGTGTGAAAATCAATACATAGACCAAACAAAAAACAGTCTACGTCCAAGAATGGCCCTGCACAGATCCCAGATAAAAATTCCCCAAAGCAGAAAAATAGCCGATGTTGGGTTGTTAAGGCCCCCGTAACTTAGCGGTTCGGCAAAAGTGACATATCGAATAAGTACTAGGATTGCAAAGAATAAGTCCAGGGGTAGATTTGCTCGACTAAAGGCGGTGCACCAACATGGCCACAGTCAAATGACTGAAACAAGTAGAAGAAAATAGTTTAACAGACGCTAATTTCATTCTGGACTTCAGTGAAATACGCAAAAATTCGTGGATTAACATTACTATGCTAAAGAACCATTATTCTGGCCACGTCAAAGTGTGTGCAGAATGAAGAAAGTGCTTTACATGATTTCGTCCACTGTAGGGGTATTACAGGTTTACAGTGTTATGCTGAGCTTGTGCTGCATGTAGGATTGATCCAGCTACCATCTTTAAACCGTTTGTGAATATCATCTCACTGCTTTGCTTGGACCAGGAACGCTACTCAGTCTATATATGATTGTCGGTTTTCACAAATGGGTGAGCGAGATTAATCGGGGTGGCGAAAGATAATAAACTCAATAGTATTGTAAAAAAAAAGAATTGGCTGCGTGGTAAGTAGCTTGCTAACCAACCACATAGTTCCGGGTTCAGTCCCATTGCGTGCGTGGCACCTTGGGCAAGTGTCTTCTACTATAGCCCCGGGCCGACCAA
>NW_021825361.1:0-15877 GCF_006345805.1 Octopus sinensis | reverse complement strand
CTGATTAGATTTTGGGACCGATCCGGTACCGGACAAAGATTCTGGATTATTTTTCCTGTTTATTTACTTAATTTTTGAGAACTGTCAGGTTCAGTTTTAGTATATTCGTTTGTGAGAACAGTTTATTTCAGATATTCTAATTTTAACATCTCCGGCCAACCGTTGAGAGGACGTTGGTGTTGCCTCGACGTAGGTTTACGCTCTCCGAGTGCCCTTGTTCTTATTTGGAATTGGTCCTCGAAGTAAAGATAAAGCTAAAATAATTATTTCAAATTTTTTTCACATGGTCAGCTTGGGGGAGGCGGAGATGAGTCGATCAAATTCACCCCCCAGTGGTCAACTGATACTTATTTTATCGACCTCGAAAGGATAAAAGGTAAAGTCGACCTTACTGGATTTTGAACTCAGAACATAACGACGGGTGAAATACAGCTAAGTATTTCGTCCAACGTGCTAACGATTCTGCCAGCTCGTCGCCTTCAATCCTTCCTACTATAGGAAGGAACAAGGCCTGAAATTTTTGGGGAGGAGGTAACTCGATTAGATCGACCCCTGTTCGCAACTGGTACTTAATTTACCGACCTTGAAAGGATAAAAGGCAAAGTTGACCTCGGCGGATTTTGAACTCAGAACGGAGCGACGGGCGAAATACCGCTAAGCATTTCGTTCAACGTGCTAACGATTCTGCCAGCTCGCCGCCTTCGGTCCTTCCTACTCCAGGAACAAGGCCTGAAATTTTGGAGGAGGTGGTCATTCGATTAGATCGACCACTGTACGCAACTGGTACATAATTTATCGATCCCGAAAGGATGAAAGGCAAAGTCGACCTCGGTGGATTTTGAACTCAGAACAGAGCGACGGGTGAAATACCATTAAGCATTCACTTAAAGAGAATAACAAGCTACATAAAGCAAAATTTTTACTTTTCAAAAATTCCAATTCTAAAGGGTCGAAAAGAATTTTTATGTGATGTCATTGGTTTTGAGCGAACGACGGATCAGCTCATCCAATGCAGAGGAGTAATGTTCGCTGCGTCAATGCTCTAATTTTCAAGGTCGTCAGCTGCTACAGCGTTGAGTAAAATTCAGCAATTTCAATCGATTTTTGTGAGAAAAACTGATTGTATTAGCATAAGACAGAACGAATAAACGAAACAACTCTAAAAAAAAAAAACCCCGAGCAACGCCGGGCTATACTGCTTGTATATATACACATACATACATACATACATACATACATCATACATACATACATACATATATATGTGGCTGTGTGGAGGCGCAGGAGTGGCTATGTGGTAAGTAGCTTGCTTACCAACCACATAGTTCCGGTTCAATCCCACTGCGTGGCACCTTGGGCAAGTGTCTTCTACTATAGCCTCGGGCCGACCAAAGCCTTGTGAGTGGATTTAGTAAGACGGAACTGGAAAGAAGCCCGTCGTTATATGTATGTATGTATGTGTATATGTAGTGTATCTGTGTTTGTACCCCCCCCCCAACATTGCTTGACAACCGATGCTGGTGTGTTTAGGTCCCCGTAACTTAGGGTTCGGCAGAAGAGACCGATAGAATAAGTACTAGGCTTACAAAGAATAAGTCCTGGGGTCGATTTGATTCGACTAAAGGCGGTGCTCCAGCATGGCCGCAGTCAAATGACTAAAACAAGTAAAAGAGTAAAAGAGTATATGAATATAAAAAATGGGACAAGAACGCAAAACATCTAAACAGTTAGATGATACAAAAAAGGATCAACAAAATATCCAGACAGACGATACAACAAAGGGATAAGAAAAAGCAAGGATGGGTCATTCGGAGTTTTCTTTCGTCAGTCGAGTTCCAGATTATCTTTGCAATTTCGGCTGGTTATACTGGAGATTGCTCCAATCTGGCCAGCCCCAAGGAAACTCTAAGCTAAGAGCACTAGATTCCTTGGAAGAAAAGCAGCGAATGTATACAAAAACAAGGACGGAAAAAAAACGGAGAAATGGTACACAAATACAAATGGAAATAACATGACGTAAACAATCAGTGTCTTTCGACTAAGGACGAATTAAATTAAGCTGGCGTGTGTGGAAGTGAAACCTTACGGCAGGGACATAAGAAGTGAAAGACATAGGGAGGAATATAGATGCTGCACGGGTGGTGGCCGAACCAAGAAAGAAAGGTTAGGCCTGGCCTGTGTGTGTTTGTGTTTACGTAAGTGTGCGTGTTTGTGTGCGTGTACGTGTGTGTGTGTGTGTGTGTGCACGCGCGCATGCGTATGTATATATATATATAAAGCCAAGGTGAACCGAAATGTACCACAGTCCTGTTATGCCTCAACAGGCCGAAACTTCGAAGTTACTGTCAATAACTTTGTTAGAAAATAAATTCGTACTCTACAAAAGGAGTTGAGTAATACTCCAGTACTGCTGCTCTTGTTATAACTTACAACATAAAAACAAACATCAATATATATATATATATATATATATATATTATATATATATATATATATATATATATATATATACATACATACATACATACATATTTATATATATACTTATATATTATATATATGTAAATATACATATGTTTTATATATATATGTATATATATACTTATATATATATGTATGTATGTATATATACATATATATATATATGTTTGTATGTATATTATTTATATATGTTGTGTGTCAATGTGTGTGTGTATGTGTATTGCTTTGTATACAGTTCAATATTGAGATGTGTTATTTAGTGACAGGTAATATTTTGGTGACGTCGCCGCCTGTTGTTTTTGTCTGTAGACTGCAATATTAAACTTACCTTTCAGGTGTGTGTGTGTGTGTGTGTGTGTGTGTGTGTGTCTGTGTGTTCGTATGTGAGTATCTGTAATCCTGTGTGGGTGGGTGTATGTGTGTGTGCGTATCAATAGGAAGGAAAAGGGAAGGTGGAAGGAGGGCGAAAAGTAAGGAGGAAGGCAATAAAAGTATACATCACCTGTAGATCGTTTATTGTAAATAGGGGTCTCTTAAAACATGTCTGACAACCAGTGCACTGGTTGACCTGTTTTAAGGTTACCAAAAGGACTGGGGAGAGGGATCAGGGGTGAGTTGTTGTCTGTGGTTGTAGTAGCGGTGATAGTAACATGATGTTGACCTGTGGGACAAGGGCAGTAGGAGGTGTTGTATAGCCCCAGGCCTGTCCTGATCCACCACTCATATGGTATATAGGTACATGCTGTTGTATAGCCCCTGATCTGTCCTTTTCCACCAGCTCTATGGCACCCAAATATTTGCTTCATAGCCCTAGGTCAGTCCTGACCCACAAGAGCAATGATACCCATGTACTTGTTGTATAACCGGGTCAGCCCTGACCCACCAATCTTATGGTACCCGGGTAGTTATTGTATATATTGCCCCAGGTCAGTCCTATCTACCAAACTAATGCTTACTAGCTATGATCCACTAGATCAATGGTACCCAGGTACTTGTTGTGTTATAACCTTAGGTCAGTCCTGATCCACCAGATCTATGGTACCAGGTACATGTTCAGTCCTATCCACCAAACCAATGCTAACCGGGTATTTGCTGATGTATAGCCCCGGGTCAGTCATGATCCACTAGATCAATGGTACCCAGGTACATATATAGCCCCGGGTCTATCCTCATCCCCAGTCCAGTGGTAACCAGGTACTTGTTGTATAGCCCCAGGTCAGTCCTATCCACCCAACCCTTGGTAACCAAGTACTTGTTGTGTAGCTCCAGATCACTCCTGATCCACCTGGCCTATGATACCCAAGTAGTTGTTCAGGTCAGTCTTGACCCACCACACCTGTAGTACCCAGTTATTCGTTGTTATATAGCCCCAGGTCTGTCCTGGTCAGGTTGTCCTATGGTACCCGTCATCATACTCATCGTCAGGAACACCACCATCACCACCACCACCACCGTCACTACCACCATCATCACCCCTACTGCCACCACCACCATTATTCATTACCATTCCAGGTGGTTGACAGTAAAACAGGTGTCACTGTGGATGATGTACAGAAATAGACAGATCGAGTCCCCACACACCTTCATCTCCCCTCAGAAACTCCACACCACACCCTCACCACCTCCGTTTCATTCTTCGTGCTTAATTACGGGTGGAAGGGTGTAAAAGGTCTGACTGATAAGAGTTGTAACAACAACAACAACACTGCTACTACTACTACTACTACTACTACTACTACTACTACTAATATAATAATAATAATAATAATAATAATATAATAATAATAATAATAATAATAATAATAATAATAATGATGATGATGATGATGATGATGATAATAACATCTTTACGTTCTGAGTTCAAATTCCACCAAGGTTGACTTTGCCTTTCATTCTTTCGGGATCGATTAAATAAGTACCAGTTGAACACTAAGGTTGATGTAATCGACTAATCCTCTTCCCCAAAATTGCTGGCCTTGTGCCAAAGTTTGAAACCAATGTATAATTTCAAAAATATAATGGGATTTTATTAATGTTTCAAATGACTATAGGGGGTCCATCCGAGAAAAATAGGAATCAAAAAGTCCTTTTTTTATTCCCTTCTCGAGCCACACCTGGCCCATAAGGGCCGGTTTCCTGGTTTCCTTGGCGTTTAGGTTCTCCACATGGACGGGACGCCGGTCCGTCGCAGGTGAGCTGCAAGATGCAGGAAGAAAGAGTGAGAGAAAGTTGTGGCGAAAGAATCAGCAGAAGTTTGCCATTACCTTCTGGCGGAGCCGCGTGGAGCTTAGGTGTTTCACTCATAAACACACACATCGCCCGGTCTGAGATTCGAACCCGCGATCCCTCGACCGCGAGTCCGCTGCTCTAACCACTAGGCCATGTGCCTCCACCAAAAGAGTCCATAGGTTTTGTTTTTTTTTAATGGCTGAGTGACATGGGAGAAGAGTACGACAGTTCTTATGTTTATGTTTATGAGTCAAGAACGGCTGACCTGTAAAATGAGGCTGTTACTTTTGTTTAAATTACGTTGAAGAATGTGGAGTGTGGTCGATAGTTTTGAGATCCTGTTATCTATGGAGCACCAATGAAAGCCACGAATTCTTGTTCTGTCGTGGGAACATTTTGCATCGCAATTGAAAGCTGATGCCATTCTGTGGATAAACGGCTTCATATTTAGTAATGATGATGTAATCTTTTATGATGTAAAAGACCACGTCATAAAGCCATTCTTTCTATTATAGGCGCAAGACCTGAAATTTTGGGTGATGGGCTATTTGATAGCATGAATGTTATGATTATATGTATGTGTGGGTGCGTGTGTGGGTGTGCATTTTTGTCTCAAAGCCGTAGGGCGCCTGTGTCATCCATGTTTTTAACCGTTACTATCTCCAAAAAAGATTTTTCGTTTCTTGTTCGTCTCTGTTGCGTTGCATTCTTTCCTTCTGTGGCTGGCTGATTCAGAGCGGATCTCAGAATTAAACAGCCGAAATCTGCGATGAGGGATCAGTTTCTGACTGAAGAACGAAGGCTTTGAATGACCCGTTTGTCTTTTTGTTCGTCCCTTCGTGTATTTCACGTTATTTATTTTTGTAAAGGTTTATTATATATATATATATATATGTGTGTGTGTGTGTGTGTGTGTGTGTGTGTGTGTACGTGGTCTGATCAATAAGTATCCGGACTGTTGCCATAGTAACAAAACTAAAGCTTGTAGAGTGAAGCCATTTGGAAAACACTGACCTTGGATTCTGCTGTGCATGCACACTAAGTTTTAACACTCTAGCTCGCTTCCGCTGTTTACAGCAGTGCTTGGAAGGAACGTGTGTAGCGAGTGATCATCGCAATGACCATGACAGAGCTTGGCGATACCTGCTCAGAGGCCAAAGCAAAGTTTTCAAAAAGTTTTCATCGTTCTCGACACAGTACGCAACTAGTACTTAATTTATCGATCCCGAAAGGCTGTGTGGTAAGTAGCTTGCTAACCAGCCACATGGTTCCGGGTTCAGTCCCACTGCGTGACACCTTGGGCAAGTGTCTTCTGCTATAGCCCCGGGCCGACCAATGCCTTGTGAGTGGATTTGGTAGACGGAAACTGAAAGAAGCCTGCCGTATATATGTATATATATATATGTATGTGTGTGTTTGTCCCCCTAGCATTGCTTGACAACCGATGCTGGTGTGTTTATGTCCCCGTTACTTAGCAGTTCGGCAAAAGAGACCGATAGAATAAGTACTGGGCTTACAAAAGAATAAGTCCCGGGGTCGATTTGCTCGATTAAAGGTGGTGCTCCAGCATGGTCGCAGTCAAATGACTGAAACAAGTAAAAGAGTAAAAGAGTAAAGAGAGTCAAGGAGATTTTGTGCAATTGAAACCCGACTGTCCTTTTGATCAGCTGAAAGCAGTTTTGGCACAAACTTGGCAGATAGGCCTCTCATATCCAAATCTTCAGTGATAATGGACTGAACTGAACCGTAACTAATCTGCGCATCCTGTGATAACTCACGGATGGCGATTCAATGATTTCCCTTCACAGCTGCACGAACATCTGCGATGATTTTCTGTTCTGCTGATTTCGGGCTTCCCAGAACATTCGTCACTATCGACATTTTTCAGCCATCTTCGAAACTTCTGAACCACTCGTAAACTTGTGCGCGGCTCATTCACTCCTCTCCATACACTTTCTGCAACATTGCGTCGGCGTCTGAGCAGGTATCGCTGTGCCAACTTTCTCTGTCATGTTCAATACGATGATCACACGTTACACCCCTTCCTTCCAAGCATTGCTGTAAACAGCAGAAGAGAGCTAGGGCTATAAAACTTAGTGCGCATACACAGCAGAGTTCAAGATCCATCTGTGTCAAGCGGCTTCCCTCTGCTTGCTTTAGCTTCGTTACTGTGGTAACAGTCCGAATATTTATTGATCCGACCTGTTATATACAAGAAGAAAATGAGACGATAAAGGAATAAACAATCATCTTATGAACTTCATTGGCTTACAGCTGTTTCTGCTATGAGTGGCAGTGGACTCATAACACCTTACAGCTTCATCGGAGCCTAGAAAATAAGAAATGTAATTTCTTTGCGAAAAGTGCAATATATAGGGAAAGCATTCCCAGTGAAACAGTCAATGCGAGTAAAACACAAAAACTCCCATCCGGAAGTGTTCTAACAACGATATATATGCGGTGAGCTGGCAGAAACGTTAGCGCGCCGGGCGAAATGCTTAGAGGTATTTCGTCTGCCGCTACGTTCTGAGTTCAAATTCCGCCGAGGTCGACTTTGCCTTTCATCCTTTCGGGGTCGATTAAATAAGTACCAGTTACGCACTGGGGTCGATGTAATCGACTTAATCCGTGTGTCTGTCCTTGTTTGTCCCCTCTGTGTTTAGCCCCTTGTGGGCAATAAAGAAATAGATATATATGTATGTATGTATGTATGTGTGTGTGTATAAGTGCGTTTGTGTGTATGTGTGTGTATACGTACATATTATACATCTGAGTGGGGGGGAGGCGTACAAATTATTGATTTCAAATTTTGACACAAGGCCAGCAATTTGGGGGGCGGTGGGGTGGGGGAATTAGTCGATTACATCGACCCCAGTGTCCAACTGCTTACTTGTTTTATCGAGCTCCGAAAAGATGAAAGGCAAAATCGATCTCGGTGGAATTTGAACGCAAAAACGTGGAGACCGACGAAATGCCGCTAATCATTTTGCCTGACGTGTTAACGATTCTGCCAGCTCATCGCCTTTTTAATAATAATAATAATAGTTTCAAATTTTGCCACAGGGGCAGCCATTTTGGGGGAGGAGGTGTCGATTACACTGACCCCATTGCCAGCTCGCCACCTTAATGATAATCCATCCTACTATAGGCAGAAGGCCTGAAAATTTGGGGGCGGGCACTAGTCGATAACATTGACCCAAGTACTCAACTGGTTCTTAGTTTATCGACCTCGAAAGGATGAAAGGCAATGTCGACTTCGGTGGGATTTGATCTCGGAACGTAAAAGCGGATGAAATGCCGCCAAGCATTTCGCTCGGCGTGCTAATGATTCTGCCAGCTCGCCGTCTTTATATTCTTTTCTACTCCAGGTACAAGGCCCGAAATTTGGGGGGAGGGGGGCCCAGTCGATTAGATCGACCCCAGTACGCAACTAATACTTAATTTATCGATACCGAAATACTTATTTCTTTACTACCCACAAGGGGCTAAACACAGAGAGG
This sequence comes from Octopus sinensis, assembly GCF_006345805.1. NCBI lineage: Eukaryota > Metazoa > Mollusca > Cephalopoda > Octopoda > Octopodidae > Octopus > Octopus sinensis. The sequence continues at coordinate 7,667 of NW_021825361.1, read as the reverse complement.
GCAAACAAGGACAGACAAAGGGATTAAGTCGATTATATCGACCCCAGTGCGTAACTGGTACTTAATTTATCGATCCCGAAAGGATGAAAGGCAAAGTCGACCTCGGAAGAATTTGAACTCAGAACGTAAAGACAGACGAAATACTGCTAAGCATTTCGCCCGGCGTGCTAACTGTTCTGCCATCTCGCCGTCTATGTATCGATGAGGTTAGCAGCGTTGGTGATAGGAAAGGTGTTGCTAGGGTTGGGTGGTTTTCCTATCGATGAAGGTCATTTGCGTACGTTGGGTGTTGATGGTGGTGGCGGTGGTGGTGGCGATAGCGACATTGGTGGAGCTGGCAGCGTCGGCGGCGGCACTAGTGTTGGCTGTGCCTGTGACGAAACACACACATACAAAACAGCACCACCACCACCACCACTACCTACATCAACAATAACTGTATCCTCTCTAACAATACACTCACACAGAGTCTCACTGTAACAACTGGCATCTTCCTCATATATATTTATTGATTTTTCCTCTCCTGGCGCCGCCGTCGAACAGCGCTGCTGCCGCCACCATTACCACTAACCGCTTCCCTCTTCTCCCACCTCGTCAACTAGCCGCAGTATTACGTCACAGCTGGCTCAGCGTATAACATCGATTACGACGATATTATGCAGAACAGCTATTTTCTGCTTACCACATACAACTGTCGCTGCTTGTGTCTCTGCCTATATACGCGTATACATACATACATACATATATACATACATACATACATACATACACACACACACCCCCACATACATGTATATATATATATACGGATGTATATGTGTGTGTGTGCGCGTGTAGATATATAATATGTGTCTGTGTGATTCGTTGTCCGTGTGCCAAAATAATATATATATATGTGAGCGCGAGCGCGCGCGTGTGTGTAGATCTCAGCTGTATAATATTATGCATGTGCGCGTACACATTTGCATACACACACACACACACGCAGATACATGTATATCATATACATATGTGTTCCTTTATATGTGTGCAGATGTATATGTATGTGGTGTGTGTGTGTGTGTGTGTGTGTGTGTGTGTGTGTGTGTATGTGTGTGTGTGTGTGTGCTATATTTAATGAAATCCACCGAAGTCTAAATCGATGAGAAACGTTTTATGAGATATAGATAGAACAGCTCTCTATATTTGGGTTACATGTATATATATATATATGCTTATGTGTGTGTATGTGCGCGTGTGTATCTGTGTGCGTGTTGTGTATGTATGCATATATACACACATATATGTATATATATATACGTATATATGTATATATATATGCATATATATATATATACATAAGTACATACTGACATACATACATACTGACATACATACATACATATATAAATGTGTATATATATATACATATATATATATATATTAGATATATATACTCTTTTACTTTTACTCTTTTACTTGTTTCAGTCACTTGACTGCGGCTATGCTGGAAGAGCACCTTTAGTCGAGCAAATCGACCCCAGGACTTATTCTTTGTAAGCCTAGTACTTATTCTATCGGACTCCTTTGCCGAACCGCTAAGTTACGTGGACGCAAACACACCAGCTTCGGTTGTCAAGCGATGTTGGGGGAACAAACACAGACACAGAAACATATGCACACACACATACATACATACACACACACACACACACACACATATATATATATATATATACTTTTTAGACACCCTGTTAAAACCACTCCTCAAACATGTCAAAAGCTATATAAGGGACGACTTAGATATGCTTAATCACCTACCGAATACTATAAACAAAAACACCATACTGGTATCCTTCGATGTAGTCAACCTCTATCCAATATCCCCCACAACCTAGGACTAGAGGCAATCCAATTCTGGCTAGAGAATCACGCCAACGAACTACCACACCGCATCAAAAAAGAATTTGTGATAGAAGGGGTTTAATTCATCCCTGAAAATAACTTCTTCGCCTTCAATGACAACTTCTACCGACAAAAATCGGGGACTGCGATGGGTACACGAATGGCCCCCTCCTTTGCCAACCTAGTCATAGGATACCTAGAGATCAGTCTGTATCGTAAGGTTCTAGAAAGATATGGCAGCCCTTTCTCCATCTACATAGAAAAACAACTGGAAGAGATATCTAGATGACTGTTTCATCCTTTGGCATAAAAAATATAGAAAAACTCATAGAATTCCAGAAAATTTTAAACGGACTGGACGTAAACATCCAATTCACGATGGAATATAGCCAACAACAACTCCCCTTCCTCGATATCCTCATTAAGAAAGCTAATAATATAATAGAAACAGACATATACTATAAGCCTACAGACTCTAAGCAATATCTTCCATTCAATTCATGCCACCCCAGACACACCAGGATGAATATCCCCTTCAATCTAGCAAAAAGGATATGCACTATAGTCTCTAACGCAAAACCAGAGACACACGACTACAAGAACTAAAAGATACCTAATCACCAGGACTATCCACCTTCACTTATTGACAAGTGCATTCAACGTGCCCTTCAACTTAACATCAGGAACTGAGACATCCCAAATCAAAGAAAAACTTACAACCAAAAGCCTTACCATACATCTCCACACACAACCCTCTCAATAACGAAGCCTTCGACACCATCCTCCACAACATACCCTCCTAAAAAAGACCACAGAATGAACACAATCCTCCAAACACACACGATCATAAAAAGCAAAAGACAGCCTAGATCCATGAAAAGTCTCCTTACACAAGCCCGAATTCACTCTTCAACACAGAAGCCGACAGTAAAAAAATGTGGAAGACCCAATTGCGGATATGCGACTATCTAATCGAGGGTTCTGAGTTCTCCTTCAAACCAGGGACAACGGTTTTACAGTGAAAAGCAACTTCACATGTGCTTTCGGAGAACCTAATATACTCACTAACCTGCCCGGGTGTCAAGAGCAGTACATAGGCCAAACAAAAATGGTTTGCGTAAACGAATGGCCCTGCACAGATCCCAGATAAAAATTCCCCAAAACAGAAAAATAGCTTTTAGCCAACACATAGATACTTGCGCCAACAAAAAACACCAAACTTCAGATTTTTCCCCCTCTACCAATTTAGGGACGATACAACCTCGAGACAAAGAATAAGTAAAGAAAATCTCTTTATTACAAAATACAAGCCACTTCTTAACGGGTCTACGACAAACAATTAATATACCTCAACTTTAGAATAAAAGAAAAAAATACATATACACACACAAATACTACACTCCATAGAATCCATTACTAATCACCCCTTCATAGCTATATTTACACCCATTCATATTCTCCCTTCTCTGTTTTTTTCTTCTTCTTCTTCTTCATCATCATCGTTATCATCATCATCGGCGTCATCATCATCGCCACCATCATCACCACCATCTTCTCCTTCCTCCTTCTTCTTCATCATCATCGTTATCATCATCATCGTCGTCATAATCATCACCACCATCACCATCATCTTCTCCTTCTCCTTCTTCTCTTCTTCTTCTTCCTTCTTCTTCTTCTTCTCTTCTTCTTCTCTCTTCTCTCCCCCCTACCCCTTAAGTTTGTCACTAATGTTTTTAGTATAACACCTACGCTAATTCTATAAACAAGCCTGTCAATATAAATATTCTCCTGAATTGAACTGAGACTGCCAGCCGCCACTGACCATTCAAAATACGACCATCAGGGCACTCCCAGATTCTCCCACCCCCCTTTCCTCACCAGCCTTCCCTCTACTACCCTACCAAGAACTCACAACTACCTCGAACACCAAGTGCAAACAAGGGAGTCAGAAGGCAGAATGCCACTTAAATCTGAACACTACTATAGAAATATTCTTTTAAGAAAACTTTTCTTCTAATTTTTCTAAATTTAATTATTTAATCGTTACAGTTGAAAAGGTCTCAAAATGACCGAAACCGGTACTGAAATGTTCACTATAAAATTATTTTAGCATTTTCTATTTTTTACTTGTTGTTTTTCATATATATAATTATATTATATATATATATATTATATATATATATATATATAACTATATATATATATTAATATATATATATATATATATATATAACTATATATATATATACGACGGACTTCTTTCAGTTTCCGGCTACCAAATCTACTCACAAGGCTTTGGTCGGCCCGAGGCTATAGTAGTAGACATTTGCTCAAGGTGCCACGCAGTGAGAATGAACCCGGAACCATGTGGTTGGTAAGCAAGCTACTTACCACACGGTTACTCCAAAAACAAAAGACGAAGACAGGTGTATGAACAACAAGCAAGTGTATTAGTTTCCCAGCCGGGAAAATGAAAAAGATTTTTACGTTATATATATATATATAAAATTTAGAGGACTGACCACTAAAAGTGGACAGCCTGTATGCTAGATATGGACGTCAAAATTGCCAGTGGTCAGTCCTCTAAATCTTGTATGTAAAAAATGTTTAATCTTCGGATTTTTTTATATATGCTAGGCCACTGGTTTTAAGTGATTAATATCAATTTCTAACCTTACTTAATTATATATATATGTTTTTTCTTTCCTTGTTTCTCTCCTTGTTTTTTTTCTTTGTATCTTTCTGTCGAAGAGCGTAGGCTCGAAACGTAAAAGATTTGTTCTATTTCTATTCTTGAGCATTTGTTTGTTTGTATACATTGTTTGTATACATTGTTTGTATACATTTGTTTGTTTGTATACATTGTTTGTATACATTGTTTGTATACATTTGTTTGTTTGTACTCCACCTGCCTTCGTCTTTTGTTTATTTTCGCAAAACTTCCCGTTATATATATATATATAGATATAGATACACGCACACACACACACACACACTCACACACACACAAACAAACACACACACACACACACACACACACACACACATATATATATATATATATATATATATATATAAAAGAAACAAGTTAGAAATAATGGTCATTTCATATTCTTTCTTTTATTGGATTAAATGTGGCTTACAGCTGTTTCCAGTAATCATTATAAGTCCATTAGCGATAGGTTTACGCAGCTGGTCTATTGATCAATTGGGGGAAATTGAACGAATGTAAGAAAATTAATGCTACTTTTATCTGAGCCATTTGTAGTTATAACAAGCAAAGCACCGTAGGAATGGATATTGTACGGGGAAGGCAGGAAATATATACATACGCATGTGTGCGTGCGTGTGTGTGTGTGTGCGTGTGTGTGTGTGTGTATGCGTGTGTGTGTGTGTATGCGTGTGTGTGTGCGTGTGTGTGTGTGTATGTGTGTGTGTATGTATGCGTGTATGTGTGTATCTGTGTGTGTGTGTATGTATGCGTGCGTGCGTGTATGTATGTGTGTGTGTATGTATGCGTGTGTGTGTGTGTATGTGTGTGTGTATGTGTGTGTATGTATGCGTGTGTGTGTGTATCTGTGTGTGTGTATGTATGTATGTGTGTGTGTATGTATGCGTGTGTGTGTGTGTATCTGTGTGTGTGTATGTATGCGTGTGTGTGTGTGTGTGCATCTGTGTGTGTGTATGTATGCGTGTGTGTGTGTGCGTGTGTGTATGTGTGTGTGTGTATGTATGCGTGTGTATGTATGCGTGTGTGTGTGTGTATGCGTGTGTGGTGTGTGTATGTATGCGTGTGTGTATGTGTGCGTGTGTGTATGTGTGTGTGTATGTGTGTGTGTATGTATGCGCGTGTGTGTGTGTGTGTGTGTGTGTGTGTGTGGTGTGTGTGTGTGCTGCGAGAAGCTAAAGGTATTTTGTTCCGTGTGTTTGATATCTTGGATAGTTATAAGTTGACAATGAATCTAGAAAATATTAAAATTCCAACGACGGGGTACCAATTATTATCATTATACCTTTTAAACCCGGATTATCCAAGACCAGTTGGAGTATACCCAGTGCGGTTTCAGAACTATCAGATCTTCTGCATAAGATGTCTGGACGTCAAGAATTTCGTTGAATTCAATGTTGTTGACCTTTCAGATCAATAACATTGAATTCCTCTCATTTCCTTATCATCTGATGGATTGGATTATTTCCTGCCAGACACTTCCACTGCGCATCGTATCTCTATATGTGCCCCCCTCTCTCTCTCTCTCTCTCTCTCTCTCTCTCCTCTCTCTCTCTATCTATCTATCTATCTATCTATCTATCTATCTATCTATCACGTTCTCCACTTCTCTCTCCCCTTCTCTTCTAGTCGTCGTCGTCGTCGTCGTTATCTTCCTCTTCCTCCTTCTTCTCTCTCTTTGTGCTTTGATTAAATTTGTTCTAATGTAATTCACAGTTATGATTCTGCGGTTAAGAATCTGGCTTCGCACCCACCTGGTTTAAGATTCAGTCCCATGGTGCGACATCTTGGGCAAATGTCCACTATTATATCCCTGGGAAAATCAATACCTTGTTAGTGAATTTGGTAGACGGAAATGTGAGGAATCCCATATGTAGGTGATACGCAAACGTGTTCGTATAAACTTGTCTTCAGGCTATAAGTAGAAATTCGTGACAATAAAAGTTTTCTGTAGCAAATATATTACAGCATATATAGGTGCAGGTGTAGCTGTGTGTTAAGAAGCTTGCTGCCTAACCACATGGTGCCGGGTTGAGTCCCACTGCGTGGCACCTTGGGCAGCTGCCTTCTACTATAGCCACGGTCCCTTGTGAGTTGATTTAGCCTTGTGAATGGATTTAGTAGACAGAAACTGAAAGAAGCGCGTCGTATATATATATATATATATATATATATATGTGTGGTGTGTGTGTGTGTGTGTGTGTGTGTGTGTGTGTGTGTGTGGTGTGTGTATGTGTGTGTGTGTGTGTGTGTGTATGTCTATGTGTCTACCCGCGCCATCGCTTAACAACCGATGCTGGTGTTTAGGTCCCCATAAACCAGCGGTTCGGTTAAAGGTAACGATAGAATAAATACTAGGCTTACAAAGAATAAATCCTGGAGTCGATTTCTTTGACTAAACCCCTTTAAGGCGGTGCTCCAGTATGGCCACAATCAAATGACTGAAACTAGTGAAAGAATAAAGGAAATATATAGGACTCTGATAACCTGGGGTTCGATAGTATGATTCACCTTGAGACTATAGTTGTTTATATAACACAAAAATATAGCGTTACTCACGAGTTCGAATGATGGTGAAACAATTGTAAGTAGATGTAATAAAACAATTTTTTCACTCCACTCTCCTTGTTAATAATTGTAATAATTCTACGAATATTATGGATTTTCATAAATGGGAAATTGCAACAATTCCCCTTCCGATTTATAGTCATATCCGATAACCTGGACCTGTTTAAAAGTGTTAACTCCGAGGTTAAGACCCAGGTGAAATTGCTACACATACATACATACATACATACATACATACATACATACATACATACATACATGCTTACACACAGTACACACACATACACACATACATGGGGATGCGTGGCTTAGTGGCGATAGAATAAGTACCAAACTTTTTTAAAATAAATCCTGGGTCGATCTGTTCGACTAAATCCCTTCAAGTAGGTGCCCCAGCGTGGCCGCAGTCCAGTGATTGAAAGAAGTAAGAGATAAAAGATGTTAACATAGGTCTATGAATATATTTGTATGTGTGTGTGTGTGTATG
>NW_021825360.1:0-17559 GCF_006345805.1 Octopus sinensis | reverse complement strand
CTCTTTTACTTGTTTCAGTCATTTGACTGCGGCCATGCTGGAGCACCACCACCTTTAGTCGAGCTAATCGACCCCAGGACTTATTCTTTGTAAGCCTAGTACTTAGTCTATCGGTCTCTTTTAGCCGAACCGCTAGGTTACGAGGACGTAAACACACCAGCATCGGTTGTCAAGCGATGTTGGGAGGACAAACACAGACACACACACACACACACACACACACACACACACTATATTATATATATATATATATATATATATATATACGAGAGCTTCTTTCAGTTTCCGTCTACCAAATCCACTACAAGGCTTTGGTCGGCCAGAGACTGTAGTAGAAGACGCTTGCCCCAAGGTGCCACGCAGTGGGATTGAACCCGGAACCATGTGCTGGTAAGCAAGCTACTTACCACACAGCCACTCCTACGCCTATATATATATATATAATTATATATATATATATATATATATATATATATTCTATATATAATATAATATTATATATATATGTATATATAGTGTATATATATATATGTATATATGTATATATATATATATATATATATATTATATATATATATATATATATATATATAGATATATGTATATATATGTATATATATGTATGTATGTATTGTAATATATATAGAAATGCACTTAGACATACAAATATATACGCTTACACAGATTCAAGTACATACATTTATATATATATATATATATAATATAATATATATATGTCGTCCTTGTTACACATACTTATCACGCCATCTTTTCTCTATGTAATCCGTATGTAACGGAATATATTTTAATTGGATTTTGTTCGCTTCTGGCTTTTTTTCTTTCTTTCTTTTTCTTTTCTTCCTTTTCTTGTCAAAGAGAAATTGATTGCATGATTGAATACTTTGATTATTATATTAAATCGTTCATTGAAATTATTCATGTCATATATTTTATGACCTTCTACAATCCCAAACTAACATTTCAGTGGTTTAGCTTCTTCTTTCTTTTCATAAAAGGAAGCAATTTCAGTGAAGACAGAAGTGCAAAAGAAAGTGAAAATAAATAGAAACAATACAAACAAGACGCAGGAGTGGCTGTGTGGTAAGTAGCTTGTGAGTGGATTTGGTAGACGGAAACTGAAAGAAGCCTGTCGTATATATGTATATATATATATATATATATATCCATATATACGACAGGCTTCTTTCAGTTTCCGTCTACCAAATCCACTCACAAGGCATTGGTCGGCACGGGCTATAGCAGAAAACACTTGCCCAAGGTGTCACGCAGTGGGACTGAACCCGAACCATGTGGTTGGTTAGCAAGCTACTTACCACACAGCCACTCCTGCGTCTTGTTTGTATTGTTTCTATTTATTTTCACTTTCTTTTGCACTTCTGTCTTCACTGTGCTTATTGTCCTGTATCTCTCCCCTTTTTTTTTGCTTGTCTTGTTCCTTGGTTTGTGTCTATGTGTTTCGTCTCCCTATGTGTTCGACGTCTTTTTGGTGTCCTGTACACATATATGCGTGTATATGTACATGTAGAGGTAGGTACGTACATATATGTTTATATATATGCATATATTCTATTTTATTAACATATTATACGATTAAACGCAAGCACCCTACTAAGTAAGATTGTTCTGTTTATCAAGTTAGCCTTGATATTAACTCTCACGCGACTCTGCATCTTTCTTTCTTTCTCTCCCATTCCCTTTTTCGTCTTTTTTTCCCTCACTGACTTGTCTCTTCTTCTCTCCTCTCTCTCTCATTCTTCATTCTCTCTCTCCCTTTCACCATTCTTCATGGTCTCCTCGCACCATTCCCCTTCTTCCTCTCTCTTCCGCCTCCTCCCCCTTCCCGTCATCCATCTGCGACGATACTTCCGTCGTAACTGCTTTCCTGTCCTTTCTCGCCGCCTTGCAAGGCTTCTTGTGACAAAATTTCCCTCTCTGTCTTCCCGATAATCCAGCGTTTACAATACTTTTTTCGTCTGGCTTAACAGCCCTTCTTATCTTGTTCTCCTTGTCTTGTCTCTCACTGTTATATATTTATTTTTCCACTGTTTATATATATTTTTTACTGTTTATATGTTTGTACTGTCGTTACCGTCTTGCTTTTTTTTTTATAACCCCTCTGCGAAAAGATCTCAGAATTTTTATTGATTTGCTTTTCGCGGGAAGGATTTTTCTTCGAAGTATACTCTCGCTTTTATTATCCTTCGAACGTTTAGTAGATGAAATCTTAGCGACTGAAGAAGGGGATTTTTCGTTGTGCTTATTGTCCTGTATCTCTCCCCTTTTTTTTGCTTGTCTTGTTCCTTGGTTTGTGTCTATGTGTTTCGTCCTCCCTATGTGTTCGACGTCTTTGTGGTGTCCTGTACACATATATGAGTGTATATGTACATGTAGAGGTAGGTACGTACATATATGTTTATATATGCATATATTCTCTTTTATTAACATATTATACGATTTAAACGCAAGCACCCTACTAAGTAAGATTGTTCTGTTTATCAAGTTAGCCTTGATATTAACTCTCACGTGACTCTGCATCTTTCTTTCTTTCTCTCCCATTCCCTTTTTCGGCTTTTTTTCCCTCATTAACTTGTCTCTTCCTCTCTCTCTCATTCTTCATTCTCTCTCTCCCTTCACCATTCTTCATGGTTTTCCTCGACCATTCCCCTTCTTCTCTCTCCTCTCCTCCTCCCCCATTCCCTCATCCATCTGCGACGATACTTCCGTCGTAACTGCTTCCTGTCTTTCTCGCCCCCTTGCAAGGCTTCTGGTTGACAAAATTTCCCTCTCTGTCTTCCACGATAATCCAGCGTTTACAATACTTTTCGTCTGGCGTTAACAGCCCTTCTTATCTTGTTCTCCTTGTCTTGTCTCTCACTGTATATATTTATTTTTCCACTGTTTATATATATATTTTTTACTGTTTATATGTTTGTACTGTCGTTACCGTCTTGCTTTTTTTTACCCCTCTGCGAAAAGATCTCAGAATTTTATTGATTTGCTTTTCGCGGGAAGGAATTTTTTTCGAAGTATACGTCTCGCTTTTATCCTTCGAAACGTTTAGTAGATGAAATCTTAGCGACTGAAGAAGGGGATTTTTCGTTGTGTATTGTCCTGTATCTCTCCCTTTTTTTTGCTTGTCTTGTTCCTTGTTTGTGTCTAGTGTTTCGTCTCCTATGTGTTCGACGTCTTTTTGGTGTCCTGTACACATATATGCGTGTATATGTACATGTAGAGGTAGGTACGTACATATATGTTATTATATGCATATATTCTATTTTATTAACATATTATACGATTAAACGCAAGCAACCTACTAAGTAAGATTGTTCTGTTTATCAAGTTAGCCTTGATATTAACTCTCCGCGGACTCTGCATCTTTCTTTCTTTCTCCCATTCCCTTTTTCGTCTTTTTCCCTCACTTAACTTGTCTCTTCCTCTCTCTCTCATCTTCATTCTCTCTCCCTTTCACCATTCTTCATGGTCTCCTCGCACCATTCCCCTTCTTCTCTCTCTTCCTCCTCCTCCCCCATTCCCGTCATCCATCTGCGACGATACTTCCGTCGTAACTGCTTTCCTGTCCTTTCTCGCCCGCCTTGCAAGGCTTCTGGTTGACAAAATTTCCCTCTCTGTCTTCCACGATAATCCAGCGTTTACAATACTTTTTTCGTCTGGCGTTAACAGCCCTTCTTATCTTGTTCTCCTTGTCTTGTCTCTCACTGTTATATATTTATTTTTCCACTGTTTATATATATTTTTTACTGTTTATATGTTTGTACTGTCGTTACCGTCTTGCTTTTTTTTACCCCTCTGCGAAAAGATCTCAGAATTTTTATTGATTTGCTTTTCGCGGGAAGGAATTTTTCTTCGAAGTATACGTCTCGCTTTTATCCTTCGAAACGTTTAGTAGATGAAATCTTAGCGACTGAAGAAGGGGATTTTTCGTTGTGCTTATTGTCCTGTATCTCTCCCCTTTTTTTTGCTTGTCTTGTTCCTTGGTTTGTGTCTATGTGTTTCGTCTCCCTATGTGTTCGACGTCTTTTTGGTGTCCTGTACACATATATGCGTGTATATGTACATGTAGAGGTAGGTACGTACATATATGTTTATATATATGCATATATTCTATTTTATTAACATATTATACGATTAAACGCAAGCACCCTACTAAGTAAGATTGTTCTGTTTATCAAGTTAGCCTTGATATTAACTCTCACGCGACTCTGCATCTTCTTTCTTTCTCTCCATTCCCTTTTTCGTCTTTTTTCCCTCACTTGACTTGTCTCTTCCTCTCTCTCTCATTCTTCATTCTCTCTCTCCCTTTCACCATTCTTCATGTCTCCTCGCACCATTCCCCTTCTTCTCTCTCTTCCTCCTCCTCCCCCATTCCGTCATCCATCTGCGACGATACTTCCGTCGTAACTGCTTTCCTGTCCTTTCTTCTCGCCCCGCCTTGCAAGGCTTCTGGTTGACAAAATTTCCCTCTCTGTCTTCCACGATAATCCAGCGTTTACAATACTTTTTTGTCTGGCGTAACAGCCCTTCTTATCTTGTTCTCCTTGTCTTGTCTCTCACTGTTATATATTATTTTTCCACTGTTTTATATATATTTTTTACTGTTTATATGTTTGTACTGTCGTTACCGTCTTGCTTTTTTTTACCCCTCTGCGAAAAGATCTCAGAATTTTTATTGATTTGCTTTCGCGGGAAGGAATTTTTCTTCGAAGTATACGTCTCGCTTTATCCTTCGAAACGTTTAGTAGATGAAATCTTAGCGACTGAAGAAGGGGATTTTTCGTTGTGCTTATTGTCCTGTATCTCTCCCTTTTTTTTGCTTGTCTGTTCCTTGGTTTGTGTCTATGTGTTCGTCTCCCTATGTGTTCGACGTCTTTTTGGTGTCCTGTACACATATATGCGTGTATATGTACATGTAGAGGTAGGTACGTAATATGTTATATATATGCATATATTCTATTTTATTTATAACATATTATACGATTAAACCAAGCACCCTACTAAGTAGATTGTTCTGTTTATCAAGTTAGCCTTGATATAACTCTCACGTGACTCTGCATCTTTCTTTCTTTCTCTCCCATTCCCTTTTTCGTCTTTTTTTCCCTCACTAAACTTGTCTCTTCCTCTCTCTCTCATTCTTCATCTCTCTCTCCCTTCACATTCTTCATGGTCTCCTCGCCATTCCCTTCTTCTCTCTCTTCCTCCTCCTCCCCCATTCCCGTCATCCATCTGCGACGATACTTCCGTCGTAACTGCTTTCCTGTCCTTTCTCGCCCGCCTTGCAAGGCTTCTGGTTGACAAAATTTCCCTCTCTGTCTTCCACGATAATCCAGCGTTTACAATACTTTTTTCGTCTGGCGTTAACAGCCCTTCTTATCTTGTTCTCCTTGTCTTGTCTCTCACTGTTATATATTTATTTTTCCACTGTTTATATATATATTTTTTACTGTTTATATGTTTGTACTGTCGTTACCGTCTTGCTTTTTTTTTACCCCTCTGCGAAAAGATCTCAGAATTTTTATTGATTTGCTTTTCGCGGGAAGGAATTTTTCTTCGAAGTATACGTCTCGCTTTTATCCTTCGAAACGTTTAGTAGATGAAATCTTAGCGACTGAAGAAGGGGATTTTTCGTTGTGCTTATTGTCCTGTATCTCTCCCCTTTTTTTTGCTTGTCTTGTTCCTTGGTTTGTGTCTATGTGTTTCGTCTCCCTATGTGTTCGACGTCTTTTTGGTGTCCTGTACACATATATGCGTGATATGTACATGTAGAGGTAGGTACGTACATATATGTTTTATATATGCATATATTCTATTTTATTAACATTATACGATTAACGCAAGCACCCTACTAAGTAAGATTGTTCTGTTTATCAAGTTAGCTTTGATATTAACTCTCACGCGACTCTGCATCTTTCTTTCTTTCTCTCCCATTCCCTTTTTCGTCTTTTTTCCCTCACTTAACTGTGTCTCTTCCTCTCTCTCTCATTCTTCATCTCTCTCCTTTCACCATTCTTCATGGTCTCCTCGCACCATTCCCCTTCTTCTCTCTCTTCCTCCTCCTCCCCATTCCCGTCATCCATCTGCGACGATACTTCCGTCGTAACTGCTTTCTGTCCTTTCTCGCCCGCCTTGCAAGGCTTCTGGTTGACAAAATTTCCTCTCTGTCTTCCACGATAATCCAGCGTTTACAATACTTTTTTCGTCTGGCGTTAACAGCCCTTTTATCTTGTTCTCCTTGTCTTGTCTCTCACTGTTATATATTTATTTTTCACTGTTTATTATATATTTTTTACTGTTTATATGTTTGTACTGTCGTTACCGTCTTGCTTTTTTTTACCCCTCTGCGAAAAGATCTCAGAATTTTTATTGATTTGCTTTTCGCGGGAAGGAATTTTTCTTCGAAGTATACGTCTCGCTTTTATCCTTCGAAACGTTTAGTAGATGAAATCTTAGCGACTGAAGAAGGGATTTTCGTTGTGCTTATTGTCCTGTATCTCTCCCCTTTTTTTTGCTTGTCTTGTTCCTTGGTTTGTGTCTATGTGTTTCGTCTCCCTATGTGTTCGACGTCTTTTTGGTGTCCTGTACACATATATGCGTGTATATGTACATGTAGAGGTAGGTACGTACATATATGTTTATATATATGCAATATTCTATTTATTAACATATTATACGATTAAACGCAAGCACCCCTACTAAGTAAGATTGTCTGTTTATCAAGTTAGCCTTGATATTAACTCTCACGCGACTCTGCATCTTCTTTCTTTCTCTCCCATTCCCTTTTTCGTCCTTTTTTTCCCTCACTTAACTTGTCTCTTCTTCTCTCTCTCATTCTTCATTCTCTCTCTCCTTTCACCATTCTTCATGGTCTCCTCGCACCATTCCCCTTCTTTCTCTCTCTTCCTCTCTCCCCCCTTCCCGTCATCCATCTGCGACGATACTCCGTCGTAACTGCTTTCCTGTCCTTTTCGCCCGCCTTGCAAGGCTTCTGGTTGACAAAATTTCTCTCTGTCTCCACGATAATCCAGCGTTTACAATACTTTTTCGTCTGGCGTTAACAGCCCTTCTTATCTTGTTCTCCTTGTCTTGTCTCTCACTGTTATATATTTATTTTCCACTGTTATATATATATTTTTTACTGTTATATGTTGTACTGTCGTTACCGTCTTGCTTTTTTTTACCCCTCTGCGAAAAGATCTCAGAATTTTTATTGATTTGCTTTTCGCGGGAAGGAATTTTCTTCGAAGTATACGTCTCGCTTTTATCCTTCGAAACGTTTAGTAGATGAAATCTTAGCGACTGAAGAAGGGGATTTTTCGTTGTGCTTATTGTCCTGTATCTCTCCCCTTTTTTTGCTTGTCTTGTTCCTTGGTTTGTGTCATATGTGTTCGTCTCCCTATGTGTTCGACGTCTTTTGGTGTCCTGTACACATATATGCGTGTATATGTACATGTAGAGGTAGGTACGTACATATATGTTATATATATGCATATATTCTATTTTATTAACATATTATACGATTAAACGCAAGCACCCTACTAAGTAAGATTGTTCTGTTTATCAAGTTAGCCTTGATATTAACTCTCACGCGACTCTGCATCTTTCTTTCTTCTCTCCCATTCCCTTTTCGTCTTTTTTCCCTCACTTAACTTGTCTCTTCCTCTCTCTCTCATTCTTCATTCTCTCTCCCTTTCACCATTCTTCATGGTCTCCTCGCACCATTCCCCTTCTTCTCTCTTCTCCTCTCCTCCCCCATCCCGTCATCCATCTGCGACGATACTTCCGTCGTAACTGCTTTCCTGTCCTTTCTCGCCCGCCTTGCAAGGCTTCTGTTGACAAAATTTCCCTCTCTGTCTTCCACATAATCCAGCGTTTACAATACTTTTTCGTCTGGCGTTAACAGCCCTTCTTATCTTGTTCTCCTTGTCTTGTCTCTCACTGTTATATATTTATTTTTCCACTGTTTATCTATAATTTTTTACTGTTTATATGTTTGTACTGTCGTTACCGTCTTGCTTTTTTTTTACCCTCTGCGAAAAGATCTCAGAATTTTTATTGATTTGCTTTTCGCGGGAAGGAATTTTCTTCGAAGTATACGTCTCGCTTTATCCTTCGAAACGTTTAGTAGATGAAATCTTTAGCGACTGAAGAAGGGGATTTTTCGTTGTGCTTATTGTCCTGTATCTCTCCCTTTTTTTTGCTTGTCTTGTCCTGGTTGTGTCTATGTGTTTCGTCTCCCTATGTGTTCGACGTTTTTTGGTGTCCGTACACATATATGCGTGTTATGTACATGTAGAGGTAGGTACGTACATATATGTTTATATATATGCATATATTCTATTTTATTAACATATTATACGATTAAACGCAAGCACCCTACTAAGTAAGATTGTTCTGTTTATCAAGTTAGCCTTGATATTAACTCTCACGCGACTCTGCATCTTTCTTCTTTCTCTCCCATTCCCTTTTCGTCTTTTTTCCCTCACTAACTTGTCTTTCCTCTCTCTCTCATTCTTCATCTCTCTCTCCCTTTCACCATTCTTCATGGTTTCCTCGCACCATTCCCTTCTTCTCTCTCTTCCTCCTCCTCCCCATTCCGTCATCCATCTGCGACGATACTTCCGTCGTAACTGCTTCTGTCCTTTCTCGCCCGCCTTGCAAGGCTTCTGGTTGACAAAATTTCCCTCTCTGTCTTCCACGATAATCCAGCGTTTACAATACTTTTTTCGTCTGGCGTTAACAGCCCTTCTTATCTTGTTCTCCTTGTCTTGTCTCTCACTGTATATATTATTTTTCCACTGTTTATAATATATTTTTTACTGTTATATGTTTGTACTGTCGTTCGTCTGCTTTTTTTTTACCCCTCTGCGAAAAGATCTCAGAATTTTTATTGATTGCTTTTTCGCGGGAAGGATTTTTCTTCGAAGTATACGTCTCGCTTTTATCCTTCGAAACGTTTAGTAGATGAATTTAGCGACTGAAGAAGGGGATTTTTCGTTGTGCTTATTGTCCTGTATCTCTCCCCTTTTTTTTGCTTGTCTTGTTTCTTGGTTTGTGTCTATGTGTTTCGTCTCCCTATGTGTTCGACGTCTTTTGGTGTCCTGTACACATATATGCGTGTATATGTACATGTAGAGGTAGGTACGTACATATATGTTTTATATATGCATATATTCTATTTTATTAACATATTATACGATTAAACGCAAGCACCCTACTAAGTAAAGATTGTTCTGTTATCAAGTTAGCCTTGATATTAACTCTCACGCGACTCTGCATCTTTCTCTTTCTCTCCATTCCTTTTTCGTCTTTTTTCCCTCACTTAACTTGTCTCTTCCTCTCTCTCTCATTCTTCATTCTCTCTCCCTTTCACCATTCTTCATGGTCTCCTCGCACCATTCCCCTTCTTCTCTCTCTTCCTCCTCCTCCCCCATTCCCGTCATCCATCTGCGACGATACTTCCGTCGTAACTGCTTTCCTGTCCTTTCTCGCCCGCCTTGCAAGGCTTCTGGTTGACAAAATTTCCCTCTCTGTCTTCCACGATAATCCAGCGTTTACAATACTTTTTTCGTCTGGCGTTAACAGCCCTTCTTATCTTGTTCTATTGTCCTTGTCTCTCACTGTTATATATTTATTTTTCCACTGTTATATATATATTTTTTACTGTTTATATGTTTGTACTGTCGTTACCGTCTTGCTTTTTTTTACCCCTCTGCGAAAAGATCTCAGAATTTTTATTGATTTGCTTTCGCGGCGGAAAGGAATTTTTCTTCGAAGTATACGTCTCGCTTTTATCCTTCGAAACGTTTAGTAGATGAAATCTTAGCGACTGAAGAAGGGGATTTTTCGTTGTGCTTATTGTCCTGTATCTCTCCCCTTTTTTTTGCTTGTCTTGTTCCTTGGTTTGTGTCTATGTGTTTCGTCTCCCTATGTGTTCGACGTATTTTTGGTGTCTGTACACATATATGCGTGTATAGTACATGTAGAGGTAGGTACGTACATATATGTTTATATATATGCATATATTCTATTTATTAACATATATATATATATAGAATATATATATATATATATATTATATTATATATATTATATATATATATGTGTGTTGGTGTGTGTGTTGTGTGTGTGTGTGTTTGTTGTGTGTGTGTTTGTTCCCCTAGCATTGCTTGACAAACGATGCTGGTTGTTTTACGTCGCCGTCACTTAGCGGTTCGGCAAAAGAGACCGATAGAATAAGTACTCGGCTTACAAAGAATAAGTCCTGGGGTCGATTTGCTCGACTAAAGCCGGTGCTCCAGCATGGCTGCAGTCAAATGACTGAAACAAGTAAAAGAGTAAAAAGAGTAATAAGTTATATTTTTCTTTTTGAAATGAATAAACTGGCCAAGGTCAAAAGAACAGCGACACGTCAGTCAGTTGCAGACAGAGGAGAAGATTACGACGAGATGAAGAGATTAAGATGGAAGAATGGTTGGGGTAGAACAAAAGGAAAGGGGGAGAGAGAGGGAGAAGGTGAGATGGGGGCAGAGGAATTGACTGACAGATGACGGCTCGACAGACTGAATGGTGGATGGAGAGATTGAGACAGCCAGTAAGACAGATAGATAGATAGATAGATATCGATTTGTAGGTATGGAGATAGTTATGAAGATAGGTAGGTTGATAGATGGACAGACGAACGGATAAAGGATAGATAGATAGACAGATAGATAGATAGATAGACAGACAGACAGACAGACAGACAGACAGACAGACATGCAGGTAGGTAGATAGATAGATATATAGATAGATAGATAGATAGATAGATAGATAGATAGATAGATATGTTTCTTTATTAGCCACACAGGGCTGCACACAGACGGGACAAATTACAAGGTAGAGCTTTTCTTTTGGGGATAAAAAAAGGGGGTTTGATTATCGATCAAAAGGGATCATAAAAAGAAAGAAATGGGGAAAGCAAAAAAAATGGAGGAGAATAAAATAAAAGGAAAAAGAAAAAATCGATCAATAGGGATCGTTATCACAGAAATGTCAATATAAATAGATAGATTGATTGATTGATAGACAGATATTGATGAGCAGGTATGGAGATAAGTATGAAGGTAGGTAAGTTGAAAGTCTGACAGACAGAAGGACAGACAGGCGGATAAAAGATAAATAAAATAGAGAGAATGGGTGGGAGAGAGAGAGAACAAGAGAATATTGGTTTCAAATTTTGGCACAAGGCCAGCAATTTGAGGGGAGGAGATAAGTCGATTACAGTGTTCAACTGGTACTTATTTTATTGACTCCAAAAGGATGAAAGACAAAGTTAACCTTGGCGAAATTTGAGCTCGTAACATACGGACGGATGAAGTACCACTTAGCATTTTGTCCGGTGTGCTAACGATTCTGCCGCTCGCCCCCTTAAGACCAAAGAATATTAAAATTTATAGAATGGTTGTAAAAATTTTGGAAAGAAAAATGTAAAAAAATTAAATCTAAACTGTATCCAATGGTATTCATTTCTAGCAAAAGCTTAAGTACACGTTTTTAGTGAGAGAGAACCGTTCAGCGTAATGGTTCCCGTACTCCACATGTACGTTTTTCTTATCGATCGCGGAAGAAAGAATGGCAAAGTTAACCTCAGAGGTATTTGAACTTGTAACGTTGCAAGTATGTCAGCGAAAACGTAACTCTGGTAGAATATTTATGGTAATTTGTATATTGGTGGAGGCTCAATGACCCAGTGGTTAGGGCGGCGGACTCGCGGTCGGAGGATCGCGGTTTCGATTCCCAGACCGGGCGTTGTGTGTGTTTATTGAGCGAAAACACCTAAAAGCTCCACGAGGCTCCGGCAGAGGGTGGTGGCGACCCCTATTGTATGGTGGTGGTGGTGGTGGCGGTGGTGGTGGTGGCGGTGGTGGTGGGTGGTGGTTGGTGGTGGTTTGGTGATGGCGGTGGTGGTGGTGGTTGTGGTGATGGTGGTGGTGGCGGTGGCATGGTGGGGGGGTGGTGGTGGTGGTTTTGGTGATGGAGGTTGGTGGTGGTTGTGGTGGTGGTGGTGGTTTGCATGGTTTGGTGATGGCGGTGGTGGCGGGGCGGTGGTGGTGGTGATGGTGGTGGTTTTGGTGATGGCGGTGGTGGTGGTGGCGGTGGTGGTGGTGGTTTTGGTGATGGCGGTGGTGGTGGCGGTGGCGGTGGTGGTGGTGGTTTTGGTGATGGTGGTGGTGGCGGTGGCGGTGGCGGTGGCGGTGGTGGTGGCGGTGGTGGTGATGGTGGTGGTGGCGGTGGCGGTGGTGGTGATTGCTCTTTTGTGCTGGTTTATGATGAATACAAAAGATTAAAGAGCGTCCAGTTTATCTGCGGTTAATATTCATTATTTCCTTGTTTAGCTGAATTGTTGAATTATGAACACAGTGGGAACACAAGGAAGTGAAAAAAGGGTGTCGGTAGGGGACATAGAGTGGGGGGCACGACAGGAGTGACGAAGCGAAGAAAGGGTGAATGAAGAGGAACAGTGGAGGGTTTAAAAAGACGCTCACGACGAAGTGTTAAACAGCAGCAAGGGATTAAGATATGCGATAAGGATACATAAGCACACACACACACACACACTCTATGTAAAGGTACGCATAGGGATACAAACATGCAGGAAAGGGTGGGGGAATAAATTTGATAGGGGAAGAAAGTTCGCTTAGTAGGGGTCAAGAGAGAAATATGTGGCTGAGGGAGGGAGCGGGAACACACATACAGACACACACGCATACATACATGGATAGGTAAGTACGAAAGCTCGTGAATGTGAGACAGGGGAAGGAAACGGGGTCATAGCTAGACAAGGGGAAGATGAAAGGGCTACAAAGAAGGCAAAGCGTTCGTTGACGCCTACTTGAGAAGCTGAGACTGACCTAAGATAAGTGATTCCTTATGTTAAGGGTTTTAATAGGATCAAGGGGGCGCAGTAACTAAGAAAATCGAAAGGAGATCGGTTGGGTGGTTATTTAAATTGTAATGTTAGGCCGAGTGTTCAAGAGTCATTGAGTATTTTAGGGTAGAAGGAGGTGCTTGTGTTCTCAGCCAGGGTCCGTATGGCCCATGAGGGTTCGTATAAGATTTTTGGAAGTCCACGAAAAAAAAAAATAGTAAATTGGGGATCTACGGTAGCAGATCATCATCATCATCATCATCATCATCATCATCTTCATACTCCTCCCTCCTCCTCCGCCTCCCTCATTTTCCCTCGTCCTCTCCCACGTTCTCTTTCGTCATCCTCTCCTCCTCCTCCTCCTGCTCATCATCATCATCATCATCATCATCATCAACAACAAGAACAGCCACAAAGGGTCCTTGAAAAAATTTTGCTTCATCATCATCATCATCATCATCAACAACAGGGAGAAAAGCCACAAAGTTGTCCTTGAAAAAATTTTGCTTAAGACGTATGTATTGGTATGTATTGCAAGAAAACAGCTAAGCTAGGTTCCTTTCTCGAACATTTCACATTGTTCAACCTACACAAGTTAATGTGAAACAAAATAGGAATTTTGGATGTTTCTCAGAGTGGCTGTGTGGTAAGTAGCTTGCTTACCAACCACGTGGTTCTGGGTTCATTCGCACTACGTGGCACCTAGGGCAAGTGTCTTCTACTATAGCCTCGGACCAACCAAAGCCTTATGAGCGGATTTGGTAGACGAAAACTGAAAGAAGCCCATCGTATATATATATGTGTGAGTGTGTGTATGTGAGTGTGTGAGTGTGTGTGTGCGTGCGTGTGTGTGCGTGTGTGTGTGTGTGTTTGTTTGTCACCACCATCGCTTGACAGCCGATGCTGGTGTGTTTACGTCCTTGTAACTTAACAGTTCGGCAAAAGAGACCGATAGAATAAATCCTGGGGTGGATTTGTTCGACTAAAGGCGGTGCTCCAGCATGGCTGCAGTCAAATGACTAAAACAAAGAAAAGAATAGCTTTTAAACATTGAATATCTATAGGAATCCACAAGAGTAAAACAGTAATGAAAGGGGTCTGTAGATATAAGATGGTTGAGAACCCTTTATTTAAACGGTGTCCCCTACTTTATCTGAACGTAATTCACTATAAAGATCGCTGTCAAAGGAGTAGGAAAAAGGGATCGGTGAAGTATCTGAATTGAGATATCTAGAAGGTTCATCTTGTCTCTTCAGCTCTCCAAGCTGAAGAAGGGTTATTACTCGAAACATCAAAATTCTAATATACAAACATATGCTTTAGCTTTTGCTTGTTTCATTCATTAATCTGCGGCCATGCTGGGGCACTGTCTTGAAGAATTTTTTTTATCGAACTAATTGACCCCTGTACTTACTACTTATTTTAACCCTGGCACTTGTTCTATCGGTCTCTTTGACCAAACCGCTAAGTTACGGGGAACCAAACACGCCAATACTGATTGTCAAGCGGTGGGGAACAAATACACACACAAACACACATACACACACACACATATACACGCTCATACATAAAAATCTTGTCAGCTGACATTATGCATGTGATGTGAATAAAAAGACCAAGAGAGTCTACAGAACAGCAATATCTTCCAGAAATGTTGCATTAGAGTCATACTAAGAATATCTTGAAGTGACTACATCATGAATGAAGAAATTGTGGAAAGGACCAGGATGAGTAAACTACAGGATCCCATCGCCGTAAGACAACGGAAGTTGCTTAGCCACGTACTAGGCATGTCTACGAGAGACCAATGAAAGCCAGAAACGGGCGCAGAATCCTTTGAAATCTGAGGATTTGTGGAGGAATATCTGATAGCCATGGGGATTTTCTGAGTGCAAATTCAAGTCAGGGTTTCTGATAGTATTGGGTAGAGATCTTTTGTTGCCTCTGCTCCATTAGATGCTGAGGGATTTAGCTAAGCAGCTAACTTCTAATAATGGCTTCAGATTTTGGCACTAAGCCAGTAATTCTAAAAGGAAGGGATTAGTCGATTACATTGACCCCAGTGCGAAACTGTAATCTATTTTATTGGCCCCGAAAAGATGACGGCAAAGTCAACCTCAGCGGAATTTGAACTCAGCAAGTAAAACACGTTTCTAATAAAAACTGACGAGATCCAGACAGACTCTCGTCTCCTTCATCCAGCCAACCATATTCATTTTATAGCTACGTGTGGTTAGGGTTATCCTTATGGATTCGATAGTCAATAGCCTGTACTCCTATCTATCGGAGGCGATATAAAGGAGCAGTCCTTTGTATATAAGCACGTAGTTGACTGGCTACACTCCACTGACAAGGCCTAAGGGCCGAAATGCATGTGGAGTTCTTGCAAGCCGCTGCTGGAACAAATTTCGTTACCTTCTGATATATATTTTGTTTTTATACACAGCATGTCCATGGGAGGTATTATCTACAAGTGATATACGCAAGGGTCATCTTAACTGTCTTGCTTATGTACAAACTAACAGGTATCGTCTGATGATAAAAAAAACACTCTAGCCTTTTGATTAAGCACCCAATGGACAGATATAGTAATCTTCGAAAACCTCTTCTGACAGCTGCGCCATTTTCGTTACCACAAGACAGAATTTCTAATATGTACCATAGATATTCATCATTTCTTAAATAGACATATTTAAAGCCTATTTGGAAAAGATCCTGCATTTCGTACAATAGTTGCTATTTTTGAAAACTTGATTTTTCAAATATATATTTTTAAATGATGGTATAAGAATGTTCCTATATAAACGAGGAATGGTTACTTGGTAAACTGATACACTCAACTACAAATTTAATATCAAAAGTACTTATGGTTTTTGGAAAGATATCAAGCAAACTAGAAACGTTATATAAAACTACCCAAATCTATATTATTCCTGTAAAAATACGTATTTTGAAATTGTTATCAGAATGATACAGTGACCTATTGAACGTTGCTTTTTTTGTTTTTTTTTTTTGTTTTTAACTTTTATCGTGTTTCAGTCATTAGATAGCGGCCATACAAGAGCACCACCAAGAAGGGTTTCAGTGAAACAAATTGACCCCAGAACTTAATTTTTCAGTCTGTTTCATAGTCTACCGGCTATCTTACACACACACACACACACACACACACACACACACACACACACACACACACACTCACACATACACACACACCACACACACACACACACATGAGAAATTAAGATAAAGACAGGTTTATAAATTAGTTCCTACGTACGTTTCACAATCATGGTTACTTGGAATTCTGCATCTGGGTTTTCCAAGTGCATACGGATAATTCATCAGAATGGATCATCAGGAAACATTTTATTGCAATAAGTTACTGTGAACTAATATCACATACATACATACATACATACATACATACATACATACATTACATACATATACATACATAAATGCACGCATTTATACAAATATATAAACAACATATGGCGGAGTATCTGCCAACCATTAATTATATCTCTAGGGGTGTCGAATATGCAACGGTGTGGTTGCTGTTTGACACCCCAGAGGAGGCTCGCAGTTTACGAGTAAAGAAATTTTGTTTCTTCCCACTTATTGTGGGAAGAAATTGACGAGAGCTTGGGTCTCTGGTTTGCCACCCAGAATTGAACCCCAGTGGATAGAGGATACTATCCATTGGAGTCTGTGTGGCAGCAGGACCAGGCTTCTCAATGTGAAAATTCTTCCTGCGGCTGATTGGGTTGGGTCAAAAGCTGTTTTAACCCTGTGGACCCAAACCAACCATGAATCTGGTTATGCCAGATTTTTTGAAAATGGCTGGGTGCTGGTACCCGGTGATTCTTGAGGGTCGTCCCTAGGCCCACCCACCCAGGTGTCATTGGTGCCTGGAACCTGGCCATATAAAGAAAAGCTGTACTCAGAAACAAAGCAAAGTCCTGGAGCAGTTGATTGAGACCTCTGTAGAAGAAGGAATGCGGCGGCCGAGGAGACGGAGGACTCCTCAAAGAAAGACTGCAAGAGGAAGAAGGTGAGCAATAATTGGTGCTCACCGAAGGAGCCTGGGAATGAGGGAGGAGAGGCGTATCTCCCGGTTACGGAGGAGACGCACCCTCCCTCAGTTGAAAGAAAAAAAAGGAAAAGGAGGAGAAACGGGACATTGCCGACAGTCGGTGACATAGCACCGGAATGTCCCGGAACCTTGCCAGTAGGGGTTGTACCACCGGCAGGCGAAGAGACATCGTTGGGGGAATTGTGCCGCCAACGGTAGAATTGACAACCTCGAACCCGGAGGAAGGGGAACTATTGGTCTTCTTCTACAGAGGCGGAGAGGTAGAAGAGGTGGTGGAAAGGCACCATAGGGGAGTACCTTTAAACTTCACATTGGATCCCGAATGGCCTCCGCAGATAGCTGTGGAGGTCATAACGTTGTCCGTGAGGTATAGGCTGCAGGGACTCAATGAGGAATATCGCTTGTGGCCGGGCGACGCCGGCTCGTATCCTGCCTTGTTCTCGAATGAGGCGTGTGGGATGGCGGAGTATACGGGCACAGGCGACGTTGGGGAGGAATAGTGACAAGAGGTTGAAAA
>NW_021825359.1:7500-15854 GCF_006345805.1 Octopus sinensis | reverse complement strand
GATATATATATATATATAATATATATATATATAATATATATATAAATTTATACATATATTGTTATATTTCGGAATGGTCATTTAAACGTATATACATATATATATAACTATATAATTTCTCTGTGTATGTATGTTTTAAATACACAAATGATATGTATATTAATATATATATATATTATATTATATATAATATATATCTATATATATTATATATATATATATATATATATATATATATATATATATATATATATATATATATATATACATACATATAGATATGCATATACATATACATATAAATTACGTATATATATATATATATACACATATATATGTATACACACATGCGAAAATACGAATTATTATATATACACACAGATAAGCTCATTCATGCGCAGGCATAAACGTATATACACACAGATAAGCACACGCATAAACGCACATATACCTACACCATGGTATATGTGTAGAGGCAAAGGGAAATTAACGTAAAGAAGTAGATATACAACGCTCACTAGACACAAATTAAGCATAGCAACTTCACTGAAAGGGTCAACGGTGAACGGTGCCCGTTTATTAACTGATTTCACAATGGGGTTGTAATGTTATATCTGTGAATATTACAAATACGTGTTACATTCTGACAGATGTATGTATATATAGATGTGTATGTATGTATGTATGTATGTATTATGTATGTATATGTATATATATATATATGCATACAACCACATACACACAGGCACACACATGTGTATATATACATACCTACCTACCTATATATATATATGAATATATAAATATATATATATATATATAATATATATATATATATTATATATCTATATGAATATATATATAATCATCTATATATATATATACATAATTATATATATATATATATATATATATTATATATGTATATATATATGCTGTGTCGATATTGAAATATATAAAACTCTTTATGTCAATTGATAACCATAAATATGAATATTTATGTAGATACAAATGTACATAAATACACACACACACACACACACACACACATATATATATATGTACATACATATATATATACATATAAATACATACATATACATATATATATACATATAATTATACAGGCTTATACATATAAGTATGTCTGCATGTGTACATATATTATGCATACATATTTGTATGTTGAAGTATATGTACATTGGCGTGTGTATATATTTATGCATGTATATAAATATATATATATTTATACATGTATATATATATTTATATGTCTGCATATATACATACATACATAGAAAAAGTCATACATAACGACAGACAGATAGATACACGCACACACACGCACACAAACACACACACACACTCACACACACATATATATGTATATATACATAGACACTTTAGAAATATCACTGACGATATGTATTGTTTATTGGACAGCAATGGCTGAGATTTTTTCAACATTCCCACAAAATGCAGTTTATGAAACTATTCGTTCCGGCTCGTATATCCCATATGCTTTCTTTAGCCAGCGTTTCCTTTTCCCCTCTCATCGGTATGCGCCAAGAAACAGATATCGCTAATTGCGTTACGATAGTTTTATTATTTCTCTCTCGCTAGAATTCTTACATTCTGACTACGATCATACGTATCTACAAAACATGATTTGCATAGTCTTTGTCTAACGTGTATCGGGAACGCATTTAAGAGATTGACACAGATAGCAGTGTTTGCTGTGGTGCTATCGTAAAGATCAGTTATCATAGGTTCCTTGTGGAGAAATTGTCCGTACGAATATACACTACACAGGAATAACTAATACTCCGAAGAAAATACGCAACGTATGGATTCCTTCGGATGTAGAGAGAGGTAAAAATTACACTTCCCTGTTCTGCTTTATCCTGAAACTCCAGACTTAAATTAAAAACCTCACCACTCTTCAATTTAGTGTTGCTATACCCTTAGTTAATTATATTAAACAACTTAATTATATTAAACTAATTAATTATAGTGAACTACTTACTTAATTATTTTATACTTAAACTACTCCAACATCCAAAACAAGCTTCAGTATTCATCATGAGGTAGCATTATTCAATGTACGGCCGTTATCAAAGATACTCCTCTGTTTGAATTTCAAACTATTAGTCCCTTATATTCCACAGAAATCGTTTAAGCCCTTGATTCCCCCAACCACAAATGCATTGTAAGCAACCACTGCTAGATCATAGTGAGATTATTGCCAGCACTCCATCAGCATAATCTATAATATCCCAGCTAAATCCATAAATATATACAGCTTACCATAACATCTAAACGGTCTAGGGGTAATATATATATATATACACACAATATTAAGATTCAGACCAATAAGCCACTTAAATGTAAGACACCGGATTAGGTCAGAATTAAAATGTATACACAGCAGTTATAGACGACTACGAACGTTGGTACAGAAGTTCTGACTGAAGGATATCTAGGTTATTCTATGCAATTAACTGAACCGAACTGAGTCATCAGATCTTGGGCTAATTCAGAAACGTACATTTTATTAGATGTACGGTCCTTTATATGCATCGGAACACGTACGGGGGAGGTTAAGCGACGATCGTGGAATCATCGAATATGCACATGCCGTGGATTAATTTTTTTTTTTTGTCCCCAATTGTAAAATTCGTGTATTCATCTGGAGAAGACATTTTTTTTTGTAACGCACTCATTGATCAATTATAAAGTTCTTAAGAAACAGCCGGAATGAATTGACACCTCTCTATCCTTTGTTACGCGCACACACACCACACACACACACACACACACACATACACACACACACATATGTAAAAATTTTGTTGTTCGTCTTTCATCGAATTGTGCTCCTGTGGAGGCGCAATGGCCCAATGGTTAGGGCCCAGCGGTTAGGGCAGCGTACTCGCGGTCGGAGGATCGCAGTTTCGATTGCCAGACCGGACGTTGTGCGTGTTTATTGAGCGAAAACACCTAAAGCTCCACGAGGCTCCGGCAGGGGATGGTGGCAACCCCTGTGGAGCTCTTCACCCTTTCTTGCACTCTTTCTTCCTGTTTCTTGGATAACGCTGCGATGGACTGGCGTCCCGTCGACCTGGGGGGAACACATACGCCACAGAAACCGGAAACCGGGTCCATGAGCCTGGCTAGGCTTGAAAAGGGCGCATAAATAAATTTATATATATTTATATTAAATATATATTTCATATATATATATATGTATACACACTCTTATACGTGTATACACATATATGTACATACAGGTCGGATTGGGACTTATGGAACTTTTTCTACGTCCACATACAAGCACACATTCGCGTTTATGTAGTTATTCAACTTATTGTAGTTGAAAACTCTTGAAATTGAAATTTTTATTCCTTTCACTGCCTCAAGTAAGAAAATATGTTTTCCGCTAATTTTTGCTTATTAGGAATGCACAAAGCAGAAAATATCCATTATTTTACTTGGCTGAAGGTGTTGTCCTTTGTACAATAACTTATATCACATTATCTTACTCAGAGTTTAACAAAAAATTGGTTCAGGCTCGGGAGAGGATATGATATACTTACCAACTACTTTCACTCGCATCAAGATACATATCAAAAAGTTAACATAGACACACTTATCTTATGCCACGAATATTCAAATCGTTTTTTTTTTTATTGAAATCGTTTTGGAATTCGCTGTAAATATCGTAAGAATAACGCCGCATTCAAAATTAATGAGTAACCTTTCTTGAAATAGGTTTCTAATTGAAAGCGATTAAAAATTTTCAGATCCACGCCTGAAGCATGTCTACATGTATATATAGTACTTATTTCGTAACGGTTATTGATCATGAAGCCAGAAAAAAAACATTATACAGCCCACCACCAGCACACCGAGTTCTCGCATGTTCAGACATTTATATATATATATATATATATATAAGCTATTGGGAAAGACTCAAGAGATTAAGACTATATTCCTTAGAGCGTAGGCGAGAAAGATATGCCATAATATACAACTAAGAGATCCTGGAAGGACTTGTCCCAAATTTGGCATCGAGAGTTACACAAATACTAGAACAGGGCGCCACTGTATAGTGCCAAGGACTCCAAATTTGCCATCAAGATGTAGGACAAGATACTGCAATAGCCTGGGCTTCGGAGGCCCACAGCTCTTCAATATCCTCCCGAAGAACCTGAGACACCTGCATGGTGGGATGTAGGTGTGTTCAAAATAAAACTGGACCCCTTCTTGTCAGGTGTGCCAGATGAACCAACTTCATGGCAGGAAGTGCAGATGAGGGCAGCTGCATCAAAGTCCCTCATGCACTAAATGTCAATAGTTAAAAAGCATTCGTGAAATAAAATTATGTAGCAACACCAAATGGCGTTGCCCAGCATGGCCACAGCTCGTGAGCTGAAACTTTATGAAATGAATAAAAAATGAAATGAAAGCAAAAAGGGCGCGAAGATTCGTGGCGGTGACTACGGGTTTTCATTTGAGGACTGTGAATTGGGTGCGTTGAGTGTATGTACAGTATGAAGGAGTAGAGGTGTATGTTGACGTATGTACTTGCTGGATGGAGTGAGGGGTTTGAAGCGCAGACCCCTACTGAGGAGGCAGCGCTCTGCCTCGGAGAAAAGAAGATCTGGAGGAATGGTAACAACAGACTGAATTGGGGGCGAGGTGGATGCGACAGAAGTAGGAGGCCGCGAGCTATACAGAAGCGTTCGATCACTGGGTGAAATGCTTAGCGGTATTTCGTCTGCCGTTACGTTCTGAGTTCAAATTCCACCGATGTCGACTTTACCTTTCGTCCTTTTGGGGTCGATAAATTAAGTACCAGTTATGCACTGGGGTCGATTATATTGACTTAATATCTTTGTCTGTCCTTGTTTGTCCCCTCAATGTTTAGCCCCTTGTGGGCAACAAAGAAATAAGAATTAGGAGGGATGACGGGGTAGTGGAAGGCTGGTAGGGAGGGGATGAGGGGTATGTCTGTGTGGGGGAGGGACAGGGGATTTGGTGAGGGTGAGGGGAGTCTATCAGAGAGGAAGAGAGGTAGGGGAGGAGATGGGGTAGTGACATCGGATGTGATGGAATGGAAGAGTGTTTTTTATTTTATTTTATCTAGTTTCAGCTCACGACCTGTGGCCATGCTGGGGCTTGGAGTTTACGTTGTTTGGTGTGAGCGAGAAATCGATGAAAGAGGTAATTTGAATGAATTATGTAACCTAACGTAGTGTTAGCATGGGAGGGCGACTGAGAGGAAAAGAAGCAAGAGTGAGAAGGAGGTCGATGGCGTGTATTTTGGAGAGATTAGAACGAATGGTTGCGCGCATAAGGTGGTAAGTGTAGTACGGATAATGGGTAGGATAGTTGAAGCAGAGTGGACTGTGGGGAGGAAATGGAGGCGGACACCTTTAGGGATGAGGCGGTGATGAAGGCAGCGACTGAGAAAGGAAAGGTGGCTAGAGAAGCGTGTTGATTTTTGTGAAAATTAATAGGGAACGGTTAATAGAAGGTTGAAAGCAGCGGAAAGGGTGTGTGGCAAGGTGGTTTTTTTAGGCGGTGGTGAAGGTCGTGGAGGAAAGATTTGTATTCGAGCATGATTGAAAAGCGAGAAGAAAAGGGAAATGAGTAAAAAGGGGGGAGAGAGAGAAAGGCAAATAAAGACGTGAGAAGGAAAAATTCAAAAGGTGTGAGGATAAAAAATGCAAATGGCGTGAGGAGAAAAAATACAAGAGGTGGGATGAAAAGAAAAATAAAAACAATGAGAGAAAGGAGGAGAAAGGGAGAAGAGAAGGCAAGAGGGGAAAGAAAGGGAGGGAGAGAGAGGCAAGGTAACAAGTGCGGATTGAGAGAAACAACAATAGAAAAAAGCAGAAATTACCAAAAAGTTTAGAAAAGTTCAAAAGGATCAAATGTCGTGGTGTGTTGGAGCGATTTCTCATCAAAGGAAGAGTCATGCGCATACCTGTATATTTACTTAGTCGTATTCAGACATACATACATATGTATTTGTATCTCTCTCTATATGGATCTATTGATCTATTTGTCATACATGTATGACAATGATGTACAACCCGAAGCACACATAGAAAATTACACCTTTACATGTCATCTATCTATCTATCTATTTATCTCTCTCTCTATATATATATCTATATATATACATATGAGAAGGACGACCACTATGTGCACAACCGTAATGCTAGAAGTAGAGCCATAGCAGATCTGCTTCTAGCATAAGGGTTGTCCACACAGTGGTTATCCCTCTCATATATATATAATACAATTTACTGAACCTTTAGATTTTAATATCCTAGACCGCTGGTGTTAAATTGATGTTGAATAGATTAACATCCAATTTTTCACCATCATTTTAAATATATATATATAACATCAGAGGACTGCAAACACTCAGTAACAGGACAAAGATCCCGTTCCTGAGAGACTTTGTTGCATGCAATCAAGCCTTATGCATAGCACTTACAGAAACGCACCTGAAACCGGACATAGCAGATGCGGAGTTACACATACCACACTATGCTGTACTACGGACCGACAGGAAAGAAAGGAGTCATGGAGGTGTTGCTATGTACATCCGTGAGGACCTCACACCCTAGGTCCTCTTGTCATACTCAAACTCGGTGTGTGACACACTAATTGTACATATTAGGCAACTTGATGTAGTTGTGTGTGCTACATCGCCCTCCAGATGCCCCAAGCCATGTGGGCAAGTTTGAAGACTGCCTTATAAAAATAGAAGTTCTAACCACATTAGAACAACACATAGGTGTGCTTCTTATGGGAGACTTCAATCTGCCCAATGTCAGATGGCCCGAGGGCCTTTCTCTCCCAGGAATGACAAGATGTGAACGAGGACAGGCGAGGTCCCTCCTGAACCTCATCAACACCCTGTACATGGAGCAGGTAATACTCCAACCAACCAGGGCAGGTAACACACTGGATCTCTGCTTCACAAATGACATGGATCTCATCCATAATGTGAAAGTGACACCGACACTACTCTCGGATCACAACATGATAGAGCTGACCATGTACGGGCAAAAAGAGAGCACGGACATGCAGCCTACAAGAAACCCTCAAAATCTTTCCAGCTTGAACGACCATAAGGCAAACTGGAAACAAATTGAGAAAGAGATCCTCAAACAAAACTGGCCTAAATGTCTCTCCTCGCCAGACATCGACGTGAAACTTCAACAATTCATGTGTAATGCAAGCCATATGCTACAAATGTGTCCCAGAGAGAAAGGCCACTGTACACAGAACAAAATCCCCAGAGAGAGGAAAATTTAATGAACGGCGTACGAAATTTTCAATTCGCCTAAACAAACAGATTGAAAGCAGTGAAAAGTCCCGCCTAAAAAAAAATGTTGGAAATCGAAAAATGTCTGCAACTCTCCCATGAAAAAGAAAGAGCAGACAAAGAAGCCTGGGCTATAGAAAACATAAAATCTAACCCCAGAGCTTTCTA
Source organism: Octopus sinensis (assembly GCF_006345805.1). Taxonomy (NCBI): domain Eukaryota; kingdom Metazoa; phylum Mollusca; class Cephalopoda; order Octopoda; family Octopodidae; genus Octopus; species Octopus sinensis. Next base: position 8,338 of record NW_021825359.1, on the reverse strand, counting down.
CAGGTATGCCAAAGAAACAGCTACAGTGCACTGTAGAATAGGGCCACTCTCGAAAAGGATGGCACACTTACAGGAAAACCAATGAGGGTAAGTGAAATACTGAATGAGCAATTCAAGAGTGTTTTCACTCCACCCCTTGGGCATCTCCAAATCACCAATCCAACTGACTTTTTTACCACTGCAGATATAAAATCAGAGGCGGCGACGATAGATTACATCGATATAAAGGAAGACGATGTAACCAAGGCTATAGATGAAATGAAAACAGACTCAGCTACTGGCCCCGATGGATTCCCGGCAATCCTCCTAAAAGCATGTAAGAGAGTCCTAGCAAGACCACTGCAGTCCTCTTTCAGAGCTTCCTTGCAGCTGGCAAACTTCCAGGAAAACTGAAGGAAGGTAAAATATGCCCCATTCATAAAGGAGGTAGCAGAGCGGAAGCCAAGAACTATAGACCTATCTCTCTGACCTCACACATCAGCAAGGTCATGGAACGATAGTCAGAAGGAAGCTGATCACCTTCCTTGAAGAGAATGACTTGCTGCCCGACACCCAACATGGTTTCCGACCAGGGAGAAGCTGTTTAACTCAGCTCCTACAACACTATGACTGGGTGCTGAAACGGCTGCTCAACCACTCAAATGTGGAAGTGATATATCTCGACTTTGCAAAGGCCTTTGATAAAGTCGATCATGGAATGATATGTCACAAACTGCGTGATCTTAACATAGTTGGAAAACTGGGAGAATGGCTTCATGACTTTCTGAAAGATAGAAGTCAGGTGGTAGTAGCCAATGGGGCCACCTCCATTAACACACAAATAGTGAGCGGTGTTCCG
>NW_021825359.1:0-2500 GCF_006345805.1 Octopus sinensis | reverse complement strand
TGCTACCATAATTGGCGTCTGTTTTCAATATAGAATTCTTATTCATGATTCTTCAGTTATGTTATTGTTTACAATCTTATGGTGACTACAGTAAGCACTCTGCGGCCATGCTGGGTCACTGAGTTGAAAGTTGTTTTTTTTGGGGGTTTTTTTAAATTTTATTTTATTTAATTTCTTGTTTATCAATTCGACGCCATTGTATGTTTTCGGCCTTGTCTGTTATGGTTAAGGTTTTGTTTTTTTATTTAAAGTGCGTTTATTAGGTTTGCTAAAGTGCTAATCTAGTGGGGTGATAGTGAGACCAAGAGACTGATGGGGGCAGAAAAAACAAAAATAAACGCAGTTCTAACGATTGGTTTAACTTAAAGTTTACGATACGGGCATAACCAAGCAAACACGCACTTATACATATAAGTATATACACGCATACATAATACATAAGTACACTCACACGCACACACACACAGACACAGAGAAACACATACACAGACGCACACACCACCACACATATATACATATGTATTCTTTTGCTCTTTTACTTGTTTCAGTAATTTGACTGTGGACATGCTGGAGCACCGCCTTTTATCGAGCAAATCGACCCCAGGACTTATTCTTTGTAAGTCTAGTACTTATTCTATCGGCCTCTTTTTGCCGAACCGCTACGTTACGTGGACGTAAACACAACAGCATCGGTTGTCAAGCGATGTTGCGAGGACAAATAAATCCACTCACAAGGCTTTGGAGGCTGTAGTAGAAGACACTTGACCAAGGTGCCACGCAATGGGACTGCACGCAGAACCATGTGGTTGGTAAACAAACTACTTACCACACAAACATTCCTACGCCTATATATATATATATATATATATATATATATTATATGGTGTGTGTGTGTGTGTGTGTGTGTGCGTATGTGTGTATGTATTATATATATATATGTATGTATGTATGTATGTACGTATGTACAATTTAAAAATTGGATAAAACCTTTATAAGAAATTATCAATTAGCGTGAAAAACCTCATAAAGAAGAAATTTATTAATTATTCCCTTTAATTAGATTTATCTATATTAAGGGTATTACTATACATAAATATCTCACGCTAGGAGGGACTCTTAAAGTCAAAACTACCAAGATAAACACATCGTTCGCTACAATGTGTTTATCATGGTACTTATGAAAAATATATATGTAGGTATAAATATTTATACATACGTATGTATATATATATATATATATATGTAAATACTATGTATATAAATACTAGCTTAAAAGCCGCACTCCGTACGGATTTTTCAAGCTAGCTCCTGCGGAGAACTACTTGTGCCTGTGGCTGAAAACTAAAGGGAGAAATAATAATAATATAATAATAATAATAATAATATAATAATTCATAATAATAACAATAATATAATAAAATAATATAATAATAATAAAATAATAACAATACTAATAATAATAATAATAATAATAATAATAATAGGCAGTACCAGGCAGTGGCTCTCATGGCTTCTGATCTTAACTGATTGGAAGTGTTATCATGTACATTGTTTTGTCTTGTATAAAAAATGGGCTACAGCAAATATTCTGCTCATACCACAGATTTGCTTGTCAGTTGTTTTGACCTTAACCAGTTGAGCATGTCCCTTAGTGGCTGACGATATGTGCATCTCTGATCACGAGCAGAAGTAGTGGGGAGCATCATGGCCATGTGTGAGAGGGATTCTTTGGGGTTTTGAATAGTTCACCTCTGGAAACATGGGTGGTTCTTTCAACATCCTTAAACAACCCTTGTTCAGGGACCGTTTGAGCGGGATGGGCTACTCAACCTGAAAAAAATTCTAACCTGGGCCCCCACTGCAAGGTCATGTGCTGTTTATCTTGATATGAGATCACCATGTCGCGCACATATGGTTGTGATGCATGTGCCTGGTGTCCTTTATCAGACGGTAGTCATGATGGGTATTGGGCTTCGTATATTTTACCCCAGTGTCACTTTGATGGCATCACTGCTCTCTCACTCAATAATAATAATAATAATAAAATAATAATATAATATAATAATAATAATAATAATAATAATAATAATGAAGATAATTATATATATATATATATATATATATTATATATATATATATGTATATAAATATAGATATATTAACTCTAATACGGGTCCTTAGCGCTTTGAGATCTGATGTAAAAGAAATGGGGGTGATATTTCCAGCAGGTAAAGCGACTGCGAGATATATCAGAACCATAGTATTACTGAGATAGGTGAACAAGAGTTACATTCCTTAGCTTAAACTTTTACTAAGAAATTTGGAGGTTCTTTTAACTCTTTTTAACATCAGACTGCGGCCACGCGGAGGAACCGCCTTGAAGAAAATTTTAATCGAACAAATAAACTACAGTTCTTTCTTTTTTTTTATGTCGGGTACCTTTTTTTTGCATTGGCCTCTTTATATCTCTCCTTTAATAATAACTAGTGGGTTTCTAAAC
>NW_021825358.1:12500-15546 GCF_006345805.1 Octopus sinensis | reverse complement strand
TATGTTAGTGTGTGCGTGTGTGTATACGTTGGTATGGTTAGATTAGTGTATGACAATATTAAAGATAATCTCGCGAATCATAGTTTAAGAGATTTGCGGTATCTAAACCAATTCAGCTGAAATAAAAAGAATCATCACATCATCACATCATGCATCATCATCAATCATCATCATCATTATTAATCATCATCGTCATCAAACCATCGTCTTCACATGTAAATAACGATGATGATGATAATGAATGATGATGATGATGAGATGATGATGATGATGGATGGATGATATTATTATCGTAGATTTTGTCATTATCATCATCATCATTGTCATCATCGTCGCCGTCATCATCATCATCGTCATCACCATCGTCATCACTGTAATAACGATGATGATGATAATGATGATGATGATGATGATGATGATGATGATGATGATATTATTATCATAGATTTTGTCATTATCATCATCATCATTGTCATCATCGTCGCCGTCATCATCATCATCGTCATCACCATCGTCTTCACTGTAATAACGATGATGATGATAATGATGATGATGATGATGATGATGATGATGATGATGATATTATTATCATAGATTTTGTCATTATCATCATCATCATTGTCATCATCGTCGCCGTCATCATCATCATCGTCATCACCATCGTCATCACTGTAATAACGATGATGATGATAATGATGATGATGATATGATGATGATGATGATGATGATGATATTATTATCATAGATTTTGTCATTATCATCTCATCATTGTCATCGCCGTCACCGTCGTCGTCATCTTCATCATCATCATCATCATCACCATCATCATCATTATTTGTAGTAGTACTTCATCTCTGTCTGTCTGTCTGTCTCTCTCTCTCTCTCTGTGTCCCTGTGTTTTTCTTTCAAATATTTATTCCCAAACAGTCCCCCCCCCCTTCTTCACCAATGAATAATGTATAACAATTCATTTGTTTTCGCCGAAACCCCGCGGCCCCAATAAAATATTCAACGCCCATTATGAACGGCAGCAGCGTGTCAAACTGTCCGCTCATCACGACGACGCTCGGCAATCTCCGGCCTTCTTCGTCACGACGCTCGGCAATCTCCGGCCTTCTTCGTCAGTCACCACTTCATTCCATCAAATGAAAGGTTCTCATCAAAGCGCAGCGTTTCGCCTTTGCATTCTCTTCAGTTTGCCATGACAGAAGCACTTTCATCTTGTATATTTTACTTGTTGAAGTCATGGGACTGCGGCCATGCTGGGGCACAGCCTTGAAGAATTTTAGTCGAATGAATAGCCTCATCCATCACTACTTTTTTTTTTTTTTTATAAAAAGCTGGTACGTGTTCTATCCCTGTCTTTTGCTGAACCGCTAAGTTATGGGGACGCAAGCACGCAAATCAAGTCTAGTCCCTTTTTTTCCGCATAAGTCTGGTATTTATTCAATCGGCCTCTTGCTCTTCGAACTGAAAAGTTACGGGGACATAAGCCAACCAACACCGGTTGTCAAACGGTGGTGGAGAACGAACACTAACACACACACACGTACAAACACACACACACACACACGCACAAACACACACAGACACACACAGACACACACACATACACAGACACACACAAACACACAAACACACACACATACACAAACACACACACATACACAAACACACACACATACACAAACACACACACAAACACACACACACAAACATACACACACAAACATACACACACACAAACACACACACAAAAACACACACACACAAACACACACACACACAAACACACACACACACAAACACACACACTCACACACACACACTCTCTCTCTCTCTCACACACACACATACAGCCATTCCAAATGTAAATAGACACTCATTCGATGAATTTTAGCTTTTAGTTGGCAAGCCATGCGCAGTTTTTAATGATTTAACTAGTTTGGGTGTTGTACAAATGGAGAAGATCCGAACAGATACAACGCTACAATGAAGAATGTCTACGAGCAGTGCTGAAAATGTCCCGCCTGCAAGGAAATCGCGAAAGGCCAGGTTGGAGGCCCAAACTTGCGAGTTGTTTTACAAGGCTTAGAAAAACTGAAGGACCGCTGCAATGACTTTGTGAATCTGTTGAATAAAATCATAATTTTATAAAATCGTAGTTTTGAGCTGTCAGTAAGTACACACACACACACACACACAAAAGGAGCACTCCGTCGGTTACGACGACGAGGGTCCCAGCTCATACGATCAACGGAACAGCTCGCTCGTGAAATTAACGTGTATGTGGCTGAGACACGTGTACCCTTAACGTAGTTCTGAAGGAGATTCAGAGTGACACAGAGTGTGACAAGGCTGGCCCTTTTGAAATACAGGTACAATTAATTTTTGGCAGATGAGAAGACTGGAAGAACGTGAAGTAAAGTATCTTGCTCAAGGACACAGCGCGTCACAGGGAATTAAACTCACGACCTTACGATTATGAGCAGAATGTCCTAACCATTAAGCCACGTGCCTTCACTATATATCTATATTTATATTTATATCACAGCTTCTGGATAATGATTCATTCAGTACAGCTGTTTCTAACGAGTTTTTCTTGATAAATAAAGATATTACATCACGCGGAAAAAAACCCCGTTTTCATCAGGTGAATATACACCATTTACACATTTGAAAGAGTTTGTGTCACTTCATGATTAATAGTTAAAAGAACCTTGAACTTTTAACCCCTCCGCCCACGCGCACACACACGTATATATGTTGATTCCCCAGAAGCGATAGATCCTAGGACTCAATACAAATGTCTAGTATTCGTTAATACATTATATCTAAAAGGCTTCGACTTCCGGTGTCCAGAGTTTCTCGTTTCCGATCAACAGCAGGTAAACCGAGTCTGCTTTCCTTTAGAAACATTCGTTGTCTGAATATTTTTTTCGAAATATGAAATGAAAGTTTGAAGAAAACGGCTGTCCTTATGTTCTGTCGTCTGAAAACATTTGTGAACGACATCAGCGAAAGCGGCTGCTTCAAGCCCACCCAG
>NW_021825358.1:0-5000 GCF_006345805.1 Octopus sinensis | reverse complement strand
CACATAAATATATACATATATATCTGTCTTATATACATATATATACATATTATCTGTCTTCCCTTCTCTGGATCTTTCCTTCTCTATGTTTCCGAAGAAGAGCTCCGCTCGAAACGTTAACCCCTCCTTCTTTCCTTCTTTCCTGAGCGTCCAATAATACTTTATTTGTTCCACGTCCTCGCGTTGTTGTGTTTTTTTGTGTTTTCTTGTTTGGATTAACTTTATATACATACATATATATATATATATATATATATATATATATATATATATATATATATATAATATATATATATAGTAATATTATATGTATGTGTATGTGTGTGTGTGTGTGTATGTGTGCGTATATGTATACATGTCTATAGGAGCACTCCGTCGCTTGCGACGACGAAGGTCAGCGAACAGTTTGCTCGTGAAATTAACGTGCAAGTGGCTGAGTACTCCCTAGACATGTGTACCGTTAACGTAGTTCCCAGGGAGTTCCAGCGTAACACAGAGTGTGACAAGGCTGGCCCTTTGAAATACAGGTGGTACTACTCATTTTTGTCTGCTGAGTGGACTGGAGCAATGTGAAGTGTCTTGCTCTAGGGCATTACGATTGTAATGCCCTAGACACTAATCCACGCGGCTTCACACACACACACACACACACACACACACACACACACACACACACACACACACACACATACATATATACAAGAGGGGTACTGAAAAGTTCCTGGTTTTAAGGGTTTCACAAGAGGCCAGGTTGAAAGCCCAACCTTCAAAGTTCTTTTGCAGGGTTTAGATAGACTGAAGGACGACTGCAATATGTGTGTGAGTATGTTTAATAAAATCATAATTAACTGATCTTCCTCTATTTTCTTTTGCTCACCTTCACACGAAACCCCGGTATACCTAATTCAGCGTTATGAAAGATGCTGGCTGGGGTTAGCGCATGCGTATTTGTACTAATGTGGTGGGGCTCCATCTTGCTGTATAATGAAGTAAGGGACGTCTTCTTGCAACTGGGACAACAACCAAAGGGACAATATATCGAGATACGAGGTGGTGTCAAAAAGTTCCCGGACTCGTTCTGTAGCACGCCAACAGATGGTAGCACACGGTTGTGTTCCCAGTGAGGACTAGCAGTGACCTTCATGAGGCAGTGTGCTGAGTGACTTTGCTGCGTTTATATTGCAAGTTGTGAAATTTTTGCTTTTGTGATCGCGTGTGTTTGCTCTAGTCTTCGGTTTTGTCATGGACAAGAACAAAGAGACAGCGGGAAATTCTTCACTAAACTTGGGAAGTCTGCTCCGGAGACATTGAGCATGCTTCGGCAAGGTTACAGTGACGTGGCAAAGGGCCGCACGCAATGTTTTGAGTGACACGGGCGCTTCAAAAGCCGAAGGATGTCCCTGGAAGATGATGAACAATCTGGAAGACCTGCCACGAGTGTCAGCCCTGGGAATGTGGAATTGTGCATCGAGGATTCGATCCCCCAGAAGCAGACGGCGGCCAATCGAAAGTTCTACTGTGACCTTTTGAAGCATTTGAAGGAGGAGATTCGATGGAAGCGACCGGATCCGTGCAGCGCCAACAACTGGGTTCTTCACGACAACAACACACCCTGTCACCGAGCTCTCATCTCTGGTTTGTTTCTCACCATAACCAACAAGGTATCACTTCCGCACTCGCCCTGTTCATCAGATTTAGCACCTGCGGGCTTCCATATTTTCCCCGAGATGAAAATGTAGCTCAAAGGTCGCCATTTTAACACATTGAGCGAATCGCAGAAAGTGTCCGATTCGCTTACGGAAAAGGACTTTCCGGCAGGATTCTAAAAGTGGCGGGAAAGCCGGGACCGGTGTAGTGTTGTGCAGGGGGACTATTTCGAAGGGGATATTGCTAAAACTTAGGGAAATAAGTTATTATTTGTTTTTATTAAACAACTAGTCCGGGAATCTTTCGATACCACTTCGTAGGTGAATCCTGTAACTGCGGACCAATCCTTTAGAATTAATATATGCGCGCGCGCGTATGTATCTCTCTCTTTACTCTTTTACTTGTTTCAGTCATTTGACCGCGGCCATGCTGGAGCACCGCCTTTAATCGAGCAACTCGACCCGGGACTTATTCTTTTGCAAGCCCAGTACTTATTCTATCGGTCTCTTTTACCGAACCGCTAAGTAACGGGGACATAAACACACCAGCATCGGTTGTCAAGCAATGCTAGAGAGACAAACACAGACACACAAACACCTATATATACATATATACGACGGGCTTCTTTCAGTTTCCGTCTACCAAATCCACTCACAAGGCATTGGTCGGCCCTAGGCTATAGTAGAAGACACTTGCCCAAGGTGCCACGCAGTGGGACTGAACTCGGAACCATGTGGTTGGTAAACAAGCTACTTACCACACAGCCACTCCTGCGCCTACGTATGTATGTGTTTAATATCTTGCCAAAATATCTGAGGGATCTTGATGGGGTAGGGGTGGATTTTTTCAAGAATCAACTTGACGTCCTGCTACCCTAAGTTCCAGATGAAACACAACATTTGGGCTCAAACGCATAAAAGAATATATATAAGGATAGCGTGAAGTAGTTTCATATCTCTGCATATATATACATGTATAAACACAAATATATACGTAAAAATATACAAAAAAATATAAGCATAAATATACGCACGTATACAGAAATATCGGATCTTTTCCTTTTGAACGGCAGTTTGTAACAGAATTTCTAGGTAACTAAAAAGTTTTAAACTTCGTATACAGGTAGAATGTGTTTATAAAACATCATTTTCTCTTGGTTTTATTGAGAAAATTCTATAGTTTCTAAGATATTTTGTCTGAAAATCCGAGCATCGATTACCTCCATTCAACTAAAATCATTTGCTGCGTCTAAAACTGAGACAACATCCTGTCACTAACCCTCAACCTAACCCTAACCCTAATTTTTTTTCTTAATTGTTAAATCAATTTAATTGTTACGCGTGTAAAAAAACCCGAAAGCAATGGAAAATAATTTAAACAATTAACAAACACAATAATTCTATAATTTTATACACACGCTTTCCGTAACACACGCTTTCCGTATATGTACGCTTTCCGTATACGTTCGCTTTCCGTATACGTCTCAGTTTTAGACGCAGCAAATGATTTTAGCTCAAAAGGGAGCATAGGATTGGTTAAAATTCGAAAAATTAAACTACGTTAAACTTACAAATTACAATTTTCTCAAGAAAGCCAAGAGAAAAAAATGTTTTATTTTGACACATTCTACCAGTATACGAAGTTTTAAAGTGTTTAGTTAACTAGAAATTGTCTGCCGTTCAAAAGGAAAAGATCCAAAAAATATTTTGTCTTTTAATTGTTTCAGTCATTGGACTGTGGCCATACTACGGCACCGACATGAAAGGTTTAGACGAACAAATCGACCCCAGGAGTCATGTTTTCTGGTTTTGTTACCTTTTCTAAAATGTCTAGAACTTATTCTAACCGTTAAGTTATGGGAACGTAAATAAACCGACTATGGTTGTCAAGAGGTAGTCGGAGACGAGCAGAAAGACGTGCACGTACCCAAACACACACGTATATATATAAATGGTGTGGCTGTGTGGTAAGACACATGGTTCCGGGTTCAGTCCCAATACAAGACACCTTGAAAAAGAGACTTCTACTATAGCTTTGGACCGATCAGCCTTGTGAGTGGATTTGGTGGACGGAAACTGAAAGAAGCCTGTCATATATATATCGTGTATATATATATATATATATATATATATTATATATATATATAATATATATATATATATATATATATATATATATACATACATACATACATACATACATACATGTGTTGTGTGTGTGTGAGTGTGTCCGTCCGTTACTACCACTTGACAACCGGTGTTGGTCTCTTTACACTCTCGAAACATTAGCGGTTCGACAAAAGAAACCGATAGAATAAGTACCAGCCTTTATGAAAAAATACTGGGCTCGATTTATTCGACTAAAAACTCTCATGGTAGTGCCCCAGCATGGTCGTAGTCCAATGACTTAAACAAATAAAAAATAAAAAGATATATATAAATCAAAATAATCGACAGGATATCAATTAGTGATGCAGTACGACCGTTTCAAGCAGCTCCATTTAATTGAACAATACAATAATTACATTAATCTAAATTGATGATTGCATTGTTCAATTAAATGGAGTCGCTTGAAACGGCCGTACTGCATCATTACTTGATATACTGTCCATTATTTTGATTTTATTCACCTCACTTCAAGCTGCGCGGATAATTCTGGAGTGGCTTGGTGCTTTAACATAAGTACCTAGTTCAACCGCATCTCAATTATTTCTTATATATATACACATATATATATATTTGCATGACGGACTTCTTCCAGTTTCCGCCTGCGAAAGGTTTTGATCGGCTTCGGGCTTTAGTAGGAGACACTTGGGCAAGGTGCTGCTGAAAGGAACTGAACCTGAGACCAAGTAGTTGGGAAGCAGGTTTCTTAATTACACAGCCAATAATAATAATAATAATAATAATAATAATAATAATAATAATAATAATAATAATAATAAACATAATGATGATGATAATAATAATAATAATAATAATAATAATAAATAATAATAATAATAATAATAATAATAATAATAATAATAATAATAATAATAAACGCAAAAGAAATAGACAAAGAAAAAATCCAGCAATGGTTGAGAAGCTCAGGACTCAAAGCAGAAACAGAGGGATTTTTAATTGCAGCACAAGACCAAAGCCTCCCCACCAGAAATTACCAAAAACATGTAATGAAAAGAAATATACAAGTAACTTGCAGAATATGTGAGATGGACAAGAAACAATAAATCATTATCTCTAGCTGCCCAGTCCTGGCTAGAAGGATATATTCACAGACATGACAGAGTTGGAACCTACATACATTGGAAGCTTGCCAACATTATGGAATATCAACAGAAAAAAGATGTATAG
>NW_021825357.1:15000-21935 GCF_006345805.1 Octopus sinensis | reverse complement strand
GCATCGGTTGTCAAGCAATGCTAAGGGGACAAACACAGACACACATACATATATATATATATATACATATATACGACGGACCTCTTTCAGTTCCCGTCTACCAAATCCACTCACAAGGCATTGGTCAGCCCGGGGCTATAGTAGAAGACACTTGCCCAAGGTGCCACGCAGTGGGACTGAACCCGGAACCGTGTGATCGGTAAACAAGCTACTTACCACACAGCCACTCCTGTGCCTATATAATGTGACACGATAGCAACTACAAACCACGGGTCTACATTGTGTTCAATTTCCTTTACTTTTCTTCGACCCAAGTGACGGCACACAAATGAATAGTCAGAATTATATCTGACAGTATCAGTCGATGTCTTGGCTGAGTTTTCAGTTTTACTGATGCAGCTAGCATCACAAATTTTACTTCTTCAATAGAGATAATTTTTATCCCGATATATCTTAAATAGCTTATTGTGCTACTTGGCGTGAGAGGAAATATAAATCCACGTCCATCTTTTCGAGATATGTAATTTTTCTTTTTGTCCCCGCTAGAATTATCCGTGGGGGTGTTACAAACTTCTCCCATCTACATAAAGTTCTGCTTTCACATATTTCCTTTTAAATTGCTTAGCAGTCTACTATACAGTAAAATATCTTTGAATACAGTATCATACTTTAATCAACTATTTTGGAAAGTTTTTAATGCCTTTAATGTCATTTTGCTTTTGTTCTTTTACCGGAAGTCAAGGACGTTTCTTTTTTATCGGAAATGGAAGACATTTTGAAAATGTACGGCGTTTAGCAAAAGATTGTAATGTATATATTTTCCACCTCTAATACAGAAGCTATGCATATGTATGTAGTGTTTATGTTTGTGTTAGTGATAGTTTTAGTGTGTGTGTGTGTGTGTGTGTGTGTGTTGTGTGTGTGTGTGTGTTGTGTGTGTGCTAGTTACTCTCATAACCCACGTCATGCAAGCTTTCTGTGTCTACGTTTTGATGTTTTTATTGCAGTTATTGTAATTTCCTTTCGAGCAATATCTTCCTGTTTTGCATCAGATCGACCCACATCGAGTTGTCTTTTAATCAAAGCCATTCCAGCTAAACAAAACCAGCCAATGTTTATCTTTTACTTGCTTTAGTCATTGGGTTGCGGCCATACTGGAGCACCGTCTCGAAGGATTTTTTTTTCCTAGTCGAACAAATTCACCACAGTACTCTTTACTCTTTTACTTGTTTCAGTCATTTGAGTGCCGCCATGCTGGAGCACCGCCTTTAGTCGAGCAAATCGATCCCGGGACTTATTCTTTGTAAGCCCAGTACTTATTCTATCGGTTCTCTTTTGCCGAGCCGCTAAATGACGGGGACGTAAACACACCAGCATCGGTTGTCAAGCAATGCTAATGGGACAAACACAGACACACAAACAATACACACACATACATACATACATACATACATCATACATACATATATATATGTATATATATATATATATATATATATATATATATAATATATATATTATATATATATATATATATAAACACGACAGGCCTTCTTTCAGTTTCCGTCTACCAATCCACTCACAAGGCTTTGGTCGGCCCGAGGCTATAGCAGAAGACACTTACCCAAGATGCCACGCAATGGGACTGAACCCGGAACCATGTGGTTGGTAAGCAAACTACTTACCACACAGCCACAAAAAAGTACATTCTTTTTAAAATATGATACATTTTAGAAATATGGTGCGCTAAGTAACTGGGATGAAAACAAACCAACGCCAGTTGTCAAACGGTTGTGGAGAACAAACAAAACACAGACATGAACACACAGATACTCATTTGTACATGCACACTCACCATGCACACTCACCATGCACACACACATCGCACACATATGTATATATGTATGTGCGTACAACAGGCTTCTTTCAGTTTCCACCAATCAAATTTTCTCACAAGGCTTTTTTCTTTCTTTTTCATATGAAGATGACCGAATTAAGGTCTATTTCTTATTTCTTTACTACCCACAAGGGGCTAAACACAGAGCGGACAAACACGGACAGACAAAGGAATTAAGTCAATTACATCGAATCCAGTGCTCAACTGGTATTTATTTAATCGACTCCGAAAGGATGAAAGGCAAAGTCGACCTCGGCGGAATTTGAACTCAGAACGTAACCGCAGGCGAAATATCCATTTCTTTACTACCCCCAAGGTGCTAAACACAGAGGGGACAAACAAGGACAGACAAACGGATTAAATCGATAATATCGAACCCAGTGCGTAACTGGTTCTTATTTAATCGACCCCGAAAGGATGAAAGGCAAAGTCGACCTCGGCGGAATTTGAACTCAGAACGTAGCGGCAGACGAAATACCTGTTTATCTATTACCCACAAGGAGCTAAATATAGAGGGGACAAACAAGGACAGACAAACGGATTAAGTTAATTACATCGACCCCAGTGCGAAACTGGTACTTTATTTATCGACCCCGAAAGAATGAAAAGCAAAGTCGACCTTGGCGGAATTTGAACTCAGAACGTAGCGGCAGACGAAATACCGCAAAGCATTTTGCATGGCGTGCTAACGTTTCTGCCAGCTCGCCGCCTTAAGGTCTATTACTAGCAGGTCATGCAACCATTTAGAGGATCAGTCAGTTATTTGCCTAACAAAAAACAAAAAAAAAGTATATATGGGACACTTTAGGAATATATTTGTGCCATCATTGCGGATGTTGATTGATAGGTGGCTGGCGTGTTTGGTGTAACACAAGGCCGGCTTGCTGGCTTGCTGGCTTGCTGGCTTGCTGGAAAGCTGGCTGTCAAACGACCGTTAACAATTTGTCAGTTTAAATGGAACTGGACTACACGGTGCCCTTGTGTAGCGACCGACTGGAACTCCAGCCACAGAGATTTCTTTCAGTGTCTTCGAGAAAGTGCGTGGGTGTTTGACCTATATAATGCATGTATGCATGTATGTATGTATGCATGAGAATAGATGCGCATAATGCGTTGTGCGTATGCGGATGGGGAATGTAGATGAGTGTATGTGCGTGTGTGTATGTGTGTGTGTGTGTGTGCGTGTGTGTGTGTGTGTGCGTGGGTGTGTGTTATAAGTGGTTTCCGCACGTGCTGTGTTAAAATGTTGCTAAGTAAATTGGTCTGAGAGAGTTTGACCTTTTAGTGATATTCTAATCAAAGAAGTCGACCAAAATTCACAATTCTTTGTATTCCAAAAAAAAAAACAAAAAAAATATTCAGGATTTATATTGCTGAATGTATGTATGTATGTATGTATGTATGTATGTGTTGTGTGTGTGTGTGTGTGTGTGTGTGTGTGTGTGTGTGTGTGTGTGAGTGTCTTTTGTGTGAGTGCATGTGTTTGTTTGTGTTATATCTTTTTAAAAGATTATTCTTTTATTGGTTTCAGTTATTAGATTGGGGCCACGCTGTAGCAACTCCTTCTCATCCATTTCTACTTGTCAAATCTTTAATGTACCAAGCGTTAACAGACACACATACATAAACACATCACACGCACACATAGTCTTTCTCTCTCCCCCTCTCTCTCTCTCTCTCTCTTTCACACACACTCAATATTACAGTCATCTTGACATAGAAATCTTAGACATTTTAAACCTATCCTATTCCAGCCGCCACAAGAAGAGAATCAGAAGAGAATAGACAAGAATTTCTTTAATCCGTTATTGGACGGAAGCAATACTTATCAACCCCACTACCCCTGGAACGATGAAAAACAACGTTGAACTCGGTAAGAGGCGCAGGAGTGGCTGTGTGGTAAGTAGCTTGCTTACCAACCACATGGTTCCGGGTTCAGTCCCAGTGCGTGGCATTTTGGGCAAGTGTCTTCTACTATAGCCTCGGGCCGACAGAAGCCTTGTGAGTGGATTTGGTAGACGGAAACTGAAAGAAGCCCGTCGTATATATGTATCAGTCGCCATGATAGATCGTTAACCACTACACACATTTTTTCTCTCCTTGTTTCTCTCCTTGTTTTTTTTTCTGTGACCCTTTCTGTAGAAGAGCGTAGGCTCAAAACGTAAAAGACTTTTTTCTATTTCTGAGCGTTATACTAATACATCTGTTTGTTTTGTACACCACCTGTGTTCGTCTTTTGTTTTTTTCGTAAACTCTCCCTGTATATATGTGTGTGTATATGCGGTGTGTGTGTGTGTGTGTGTGTGTGTGTGTGTGTGTGTGTGTTTATGTGTTTGTGTTTGTCCCCACAACATCGCTTGATAACCGATGCTGGTGTGTTTACGTCCCCGTAACTTAGCGGTTCGGCAAAAGAGACCGATAGAATAAGTGCTAGGCTTACAAAGAATAAGTCCTCGGGTCGATTTGCTCGACTAAAGGCGGTACTCCAGCATGCCACAGTCAAATGACTGAAACAAGTAAAAGAGTAAGATTCGACCGCAAAACGCAGAAGACTGAAATGAAATCCTCTCTCTCTATAACAATTCTACCAATCCTTAACCTTCTGCTCACCAGAGATAGATATATATCCATTTCTAAATCAGTTTTAAGATTATGGATTTTGAATGTATTTAGTTTATTTTCCACTAATCCTACTTAAGCTTTTTCAGTAGTCTTAACTTCCAATATAATATATTAAAACAGCAGCTTAACATTGGGATAACTAATATCGTATTCCTTGCACTGTGTACAATGTTGTTGTTTTTTGTTTGTTTCGTGTTGTTGTTTAGACATTTCTGTATCAGTTTGAACTACTCTAATGTGCATGTATTGGTGGATTATATCTTAATTCTCGGATTTCTGTGACTAAACTAAAATTAATATTTTGAGCTTTTATTCAACTCCATCTTTTGATAGTGCCTTTGGCATTACACTTTAATAAACATCCACAGAGTCCAATGTACTGTTTTAAATAATATCTGCCTCAGTTGGCCGCCGATTCTTCAAAATAGTTTTCGAAGTTTTCAATTACCCATAGCAATTATCATAATTGCTACTGCTCCCGTGTGGTCAAAAATAAACACAGTGTTTATTAGAAAGAATATTGGTGATTTTCTATGGGGGATTTTTCAACAGGAAATTCAAATAAACACTCTCGGTGTTCATTTTAGAATACATACACTCATATATTACAATTTTGTTTATATACCTATACGGTGGCTATCGGCTCATAGGCGTATGACCATCACTAACAAATGATCATATCCTAAACGGTATAGAAGATGGCTGCCAGCTATGTCCGTACAGAAATTTAAAGTGAATAACATCGGGTACAACACCGCTAAGACTCACTTACAAAACCAAGCAGTCCAGACATAAACAAGAGAAAGATCTTCAGCTTCGCAATGAGGCTGGTGTTATTTCAGAATTTCCTTCGTCTGGAGAGATGTCGAAATAAAGACTAGCCGTTTCTCACTATACATACATACATACATTCGTCAATACATACACGCATGCATGAATACATACATCTATGTAGACATCCATCTATCCATGCATGCATGCATACATACATACGTACGTACATACATACATACATACACACATACATACATACATACATACGTACATACATACATACATACATACATACATACAGGCATGCATGCATACATATATGTGTGTATGTATCATGTCTGTAACTGGTATGCTAATTCTGGAAAATACAATACTCCCTTATTGCCATTGCTGTTAGGCATTTGTTTACCTTCACTCGAAGCACTGATAATTTTTGTTCATCACTATCTATCTATCTATCTATCTATCTATCTATCTATCTATCTATCTATCTATCTGTCCGTCCGTCCGTCTGTCTATCTATCTATCTATCTATCTATCTATCTATCTATCTATCTATCTATCTATGTATCTATTTATCTATATATATATATATATATATATATATATTATATATATATTGAAAAAAGAGAGTGGTGGGAGATAGATAGACAGACAGACAGACTGACAGACAGACAGAGATAGATAGATAGATAGATAGATAGATAGATAGATAGATAGATAGATAGATAGACAGATAGACAGATAGATAGATAGATAGATACTCGAGAACAGACACAATAAGGACCAGTGTCTAAAAGAAAACATTTTATTTCTATACCAGACTAAATTATCGACAAATAATTTTTCTTCGTATTTTTGTTTTAACTTGAGATGTTATGTTGTTAATCATCTTTGCTTTCCCCAAACCCACACAAAAACTGTAGTACAATTATGACAGCTTCGTGTGAAAGACCTTACGAGGTTTCCTCCAACTATTTATGCTCCAAGTTCAAGTCTTGCTGTGATGAACACTTTTTAACTTTTAATCTTCCGCAGTCGACAGTAACAGTACCAGTGAAGTGCTGAGATCGATGAAATGAATTAACCTTCTCCTCCCTATAAAATTTCCGTCTGTCTGCCAATGTTCGAAACATTTGAAGATCGCTCCGTCGCCCTCCTTCAATAAAATTGGGAAGGCAACTTTCCTCTGACTGGTAGCCTTAGCCAAAGAAGTTGTGTGATGAATGAGCATGAAAAGATTGAGGACAGATATTTTCCTCTTTGGTCAAGCCCTTATCGATTTGCTTTTTCAAGTTCCATTCAGAAAAGAAGTGTGGAGAGGATAGTGCTCTTCTCAAGTGAACTTATCAAAGGGTCATTGACTTCGATCACGATAGAATCAATAGAACTAGACTGAATATACACATGTATATCGGAAAAAAGTTGAGAGTGGGCGGAAACGTGCGAATAGGGGAGAAAATGATCTTGAATTTGTGGGGTTTCTTGATTAGAAACTTTCCTGTATCAAGATGACTATATCATTCATGTGTGGAGACGCAATGGCCCAGCGGTTAGGGCAGCGGACTCGCGGTCGTAGGATCGTGGTTTCGATTTCCAGATCGGGCGTTGTGAGTGTTTATTGAGCCAAAACACCTAAAGC
>NW_021825357.1:5000-10000 GCF_006345805.1 Octopus sinensis | reverse complement strand
CGTCAGGCGTCCATTTGACACCGCTGATCACAGCACACTGTCCACTCCTCTCTGGATCGCGCCTTTCTATCCACGTGATCCCAATCGTCCTCCTGAAATCGTAACTCCACCGTAGTGGAGGTCTTCCGGGTGGTCTTTTCCGCTCGCGCAGGTACCACTCAACAACTGCGTGGGTCCACCGATTATCGGTGAGCCGGGCGACGTGTCCAGCCTATCAATACTTGCTGCAAGTATCTCTATTTACTTGTTTCCGTCATTTGACTGTGGCCATGCTGGAGCACCGCCTTTAATCGAGCAACTCGACCCCGAGGCTATAGTAGAAGGTACTTGCCCAAGGTGCCACGCAGTGGGACTGAACCCGGAACCATGTGGTTAGTAAACAAGCTAATTACCACACAGCCACTCCTGCGCCTATATATACATACACACTCACAATCTGTAAATCTACCTATCTATATTTATGTATGTATGTATGTACATGTGTAAGTATATCTCTATATCTCTATCTCCTCTCTCTCTCTCTCTCTCTCTATATATATATATATATATATATATATATATTATATGTATGTATATATATATACATGTATGTATGTATGTATGTAAGTATGTATGTATGTGTGTGTGTGTATGTATGTATGTATGTATGTCAATTCTCAAGCTCTGAGTTTCTCAGTTCTACAAATCGCTTGTCGTCCCTAGCCGACCAAAAGTGGAAGAAATTAACGAAGAAAGACACGGAAAGAAGAAGAAAATGGAGGGAAAAAAAGACGAGAAGAAATAAAACAGGAAATAACAAAGAAAGTAAGAAAGAAAGGAAAGTTATATACGAACATAAAACGTCCATTTGCTTTATTCAATCGTTGGCTTCCATACTGAATGTTCGAAGTCTTCCATCGACCTTTTGCAAAGAGTTTCTCCATTGTCCTCGTTAAATTTGTTTTCTATTGAGACCACTATTTCTGCCTGTACATCAGATTTGATTTTGGAAGAGACTATTATGGAAGCCCGATGGTACATACATACATATATATATATATATATATATATATATATATATATATATATTATATTATATATATATATATATATATATATATATAATGTATAATATATATATATATATATATGTACATACACACACATATATATATAGAGAGAGAGAGGGAAACAGACAGAAGAATAGATAGACCGATAGATAACACACATATATATACAGATATATTTATATACACACAGACATATATATATATACAAATATATATATATGTATGTATGTATGTATCTATTTGTATATATATATATATATATATATATATATATATATGTAGGTATTCTATCAGTTATATATATATATATATGTGTATGTGTGTATGTATATATAAACATATATTTGCATGTATGTATATATTATATATATATATAATATATATATATACTATATATATATATATATATATATATATATATATGTAGGTGTGCATATTGGTCGTGTCATTTGATTAAGCTGTAGCCGTCCAAAAATCTTTAGGCATCTATAGAAATAGTTTTGTGCTTCTAAGGACGTGTGAACGAAGATTTTAGTATGCAACAGCCGCAACAACAACAACAACAACAACAACAACAACAGCAAGAACAACAACAACAACAACAACAACAATAACAGCAAGAACAACAATAACAAAAGACGAAGAATCAAAAGCAACATTGTGCCAACAATTCAACTCTCCTTTTTACTTTCTTCCGTATGTGAGTTGCTACGTTAGAATAAGAAGAAGACGATTCGTAGTTGCCCATAACTGTTGATGTTGTTGTTCATGATGATGATTGAGATGACGATGCTGCTGCCGTTGTTGTTTTAGCTGTTGTTATTGTCTGCTCTCAGGCAGCACCGATCGAGCAGAACACTGACCAAACGGCTTCCTCATCCCTCCATGTTGTGGTTTTTAGCTACCTACAGTCCTCGTGTCCCTATGAATTGCTTAAACCTTTCACTCCCAAATGGAACATTGACGATCGACGACTTTTCTCTCCACTCTTCTCCATTCTGGATTGGATTTTTTACTTCCCCCCCATTGGATCGTTACTTTTTCAGCTCTTCCTCAATATCTGGCCCCCACCCAGTCGTTTTTCAGACCGTCCTTTTTCCCTCGAGGATCCCAGGGCAGGGTCTAACATGTTATACAAATTTTATTCTCACTTGTCGCGAACTATAGAAAATGTTTCCTTTTGGATTTTGATGTACTTCGCCATGTTTCCCTGAAGGAGGGTTTTCTCCTCTCTGTTCTTGTTGGGGGGACATTCCTCGAGTCAAAAAGGAACAATTTGCGAGTCCACTGGGCTATTGACCCTTCTAAACTGCGTACGAGGGTTCGAATGATTACACATGTTTTACATCCAGTGCGCAAAAGCAAGTAGTGTGTACACAATTTATGCGTGCACAGAAGGTTAATTCACACATAATATATTCTTTTTTACTCTAGGCAAGAGGTCTGAAATTTTGAGGGTGGGGGGGCCAGTCGATTAGATTGACGCCAGTACGCAACTGGTACTTAATCTATCGACCCCGAAAGGATGAAAGGCAAAGTCAACCTCGGCGGAATTTGAAATCAGAACGTAAAGACAGACGAAATACCTATTTCTTTACTACCCACAAAGGGCTAAACACAGAGAGGACAAATAAGGACAGACAAACGGATTAAATCGATTATATCAACCCCAGTGCGTAACTGGTACTTATTTAATCGGCCCCGAAAAGATGAAAGGCAAAGTCGACCTCGGCGGAATTTGAACTCAGAATGTAACGGCAGACAAATACGGCTACGCATTTCGTCCCGCGTGCTAACGTTTCTGCCAGCTCGCCGCCTTATATTGCATAATGAATACCGAGATAGAATTTCTCTGAAAAAAAGAAATGAATTAAATATAAAATAACCCAGACGATTTGGCAGTTGAAATGTCTGATCTTAGGATTACTGTGTCTGGCCGACGTAGAGTGACACGACAAAAATGGAGGACATTGCGATATAATGTAGTTCTGTGAAGTGTGTCTCTGAGAAGAACGACAGACACGTCGCAGCTGGAATACCTTTGATCGTAGCTGCCCTCGAACTAAATAATAGGATCTAGATCAAAAACGAAAGACACAGAGATAGACAACGTCTGAAATTAAAGTGGCATAGTCATATATGGAACGCTTTTGATCACGAGCTTCCTTGATCTGGAATGTCTCGGAGCTAAACAACTGCAACAATTACATGAAGGGAGACATTTTGGATAATTTAGTTTTAGACAGAATATGATTGGAAGATGACAAGTCTGTGGATACAACGTATATTTGTGTATGTGTGTGTGCGCGCGCGCGTGCGAGTTTCTGTGTAGATATATATACATATATATATAGATACATATTTACACATAAACATGCATAAAATCATTTATGCGTACATTTACATACCTACATGCACACACCACACACATATACATATATATATATACAGAGAGAAGAAGAGAGATACATGTATATACATGTATATATACATGCATATATATATATACATGTATATACATACATATCTATCTATGTATCTATCTTCGCATCTATCTATCTATTTATATATGTATGTATGTGTATGTTTGTATGTATATGTATATGTATGTATATATATGTGTATATATATATATGCGCATATATGTACATATATATATATGTATTTCTATCTATCTATATGAGCAAAAGATGGGATGGTCACGGCTGAAATAATTTTGATCATATATCTGCTGGATCAAAGCTATTGTGAAACCAGGAAAAAAGACGAAAGAAAGAAAAGAAGGAATACAAAACACAACATCGAGGAAGAACACATAAGATAATGTAGTCTTAGATACACTATGGCTTAAAAGAGAAAAAATAGAGACAGGATGGTTACGGATGGAACATCTTCGATTGCAAGCATATTTAGAGTCGAACCGGCATAACAACGCAACAGCAGCATCAACAAGAAGAAGAACAACAGTAGCAATAAGAGGAACAATCGCAACAATAGCAACAGTAGCAGCAGCAGCAGTAGTGGGAAAATTAGTGACAATAACAACAATTGAAAGAGAAATTCTTTGATGTTCTTGCATTAGCCAATCCAGTCTTTGGCGCAGTTTCACCATGAAGAGTAATTGAAGACCATCGGTAGCTTGAATTCCTCTTCCGTTGTATCTTCTCCCGCCTCAGTTTGTTTCACAGCCTGGTGATTAACTGCCGCATTCACTGACAAAGCCGCGGACTCCACGAACAGCATGTAATACGAGCATCACGCTTCGATGCACAAAACTTTAAAATAGCAGCCATTTTTACAAACTGCAAATAATGGAAACGAAGAAATTATTAGCATTCACAGAACCTAAAAACAGACCTTACCACCACCACCACACCCATCACCATCACCACCACCACCACCATCACCACCACCACCACCACCACCACCAGCACTACCACCACCATCACCACCACCACCACCACCACCAGCACTACCACCGCCATCACCACTAGCAGAGAAACAAATACAAATTGCGAACTATAAAATGCGAAATGTTAAGTCGTAAAAGTATGTTGATTTATTAGCAGGAAATAAATAAAAGAATAAAAAAAAAATTACGGATCAAATTATTATATAAATATATAAATAAATTACAAGTTGGACATTTTCTGGAAGTGTGTTATAAATATACTTAAACGTGTGGGTATGTGTGCATGCGCTTGCTTGTGTGTGTGTGTGTGTGTGTGTTGTGTGTGTGTTTGTGTGTGTGTGTGTGTGTGTTGTGTGTGTGTGTTGTGTGTGTGTGTGCATATATGTGACCTACAAATATCAAGTAGAGACCTTTGCTCAAGGTGTGAAAATATATTTTATAAATATATATTTCTTTATTGCCCACAAGGGGCTAAACATAGAGGGGACAAACAAGGACAGACAAAGAGACTAAGTCGATTACATCGACCCCAGTGCGAA